>NW_007377801.1:96344-145763 GCF_000475195.1 Diaphorina citri | reverse complement strand
TGTGGTGTGGTGGGTGGGCGTGTGGATGGCGTGATGTGTGATGGTGTGTGGTGGTGTGTGTGGTGGCCGGTTGTTGGGTGTGCTGTGTGTGTTCGGGTGGTGGGTGTGTGGATGGGTGGTGTGTGTGCGTGGTGGGTGCTGTGATTGGGGTGGCTATGCGGGTTGGAGGCGCGGTGTTGTGTGGTGGATGGGTGTGTGTGCGTGGGGATGGGTGTGTTGTGTGGATGTGGTGTTGTGTGTGGTGTGTGTGTGTGATGGTGTGTGGGTGTGTCTTCCGATCTTGTGGTGTGTGGGGGTGTGGTGGGTGGTGGGTGTGTGTGGTGGATGGGTGTGTATGGTGGTGTGTGTGTGGTGGATGGGTGTATGTGTGTGGTGGATGGGTGTGTGGGTGTGTGTGTGTGGTGGGTGTATGATGGGTGTGGTGTGTGTGTGTGGTGGGATGTGTGTGATGGGTGTGGTGTGTGTGTGGGGGTGTGTTTGTGTGTGTGGTGGTCCCGTACAAAGGACGGGTCAACCACTAGTCTCTACTAAATATGAGTAAATGAGTATAGGGGGTAGATTGGATATTTGTTAGGTATGATTTTCAGTCCGTCCTTCCTTTATTATTACAATAGCAATAGAAAGGTATAACGGACGGACTATTGTATTCGCTTCGTTCGAGGCAAGATCCATCCAAGAAAGAAAAAAAGTTTTCTTCGTCAGAAAAAAAAATGCACTTGGGGATTCCTGCGTAGGGTTAATAATAATAATAATAACAATAATAATGCCCTGTGTCCTGTGTCTTAAAGAAGAAAATTGAACACCAGGAAAAGAGTTTCAGTAATCCTTCAACCTGCATGTATTTTGAACACACATTTTGTGAATTTTGGCAGCTTTGTATTCCGTGTTCCTTTTCAAGTACAACTTTGCTGTCAAGTCAGTGCTGGTAACATAAGTGGCAACTTGAGAATATGTGACAGAAGGAGCTTTAGGTTCCAGCTCAATACAAGTGTCCAGAACTTACACTGAGGGTCATTAGAATTGATGAAAATTTGATGAAAAAATATAACAAAAACCACACGGAAACCCTGCCCGCTTGCCTTTATTATTGATAAGGATTTTGTACGTAGGACGGCTTAAGAGACTTTTGAATAAAAGGAAAATCCGTTAACCCTTATCAGACTCAAGGACGGTGTCCGTGAAGCAAGAGAGTCAGTCGGTTTCAGTGGAAGATTTTAACATTTGGTCTCGGTCTTGAAATCTTGTATAAATAGACGAGTGCCCGTGCCTTGTTTGTACTTTAACATAGAGATGTACATAACAACCGCTGAAAAAAGTCACCAAATGGTATTTCGTCTTCTCTGACTATTTCTGAAAATTGACAGAAATTTCCTTTCCAATGAATGTGTAATTGTGTATAGCACAAATGACTTACTATTGGACAATGATACCGTTGTTACCGTAGAAACTTGACAGTACTGACACATGTCTCACCTCATGCACGAGAGGGTTGAAGGTTGAACACAAATATAAGAAAAGGAAGGTGGGCCGAAGTTGGGTGTTGTATGAGGAAAAACCCTCCAACGGCTCCAACCAAATCATTAAAATGAAAAGCGTTATCTAAAGATGTTTGGGTGTGGTGTGTGTGTGGGGGTGTGTTTGTGTGTGTGGTGGTCCCGTACAAAGGACGGGTCAACCACTAGAAGCGTTATCTAAAGATGTTATCAAACGAAAAACTGTCAGTCGAGAGGCACTTGAGAAACATGCTGACAAAGGAAACCTGATGGTTAGACAGGTAAAAGTCGGCTACCTCGTCCTAGTCTACCTCAATATAATACGTGGAACTGATTACATAATACATTCCTAGTTCACAATAACGCCCTGTTTCTGTTTGAAAATAACCAAAGGGCAAAGTGCCTATACTCAGTATACTCGTAATGCCAAAGACGATTTCAACTTCCTGCTAATTGCTTACGAAATTTTTGGTAAGAACCTAAACCAACACGAAAAACACGGTCTCTCGGCTGATTGTCGTGTATAACTGACAGTGTGGATGAACTTAGTGCTACTCCGCAATAGTCTAACATAATATTCTATCTGAGTAGACTAATAGAAAATATACTCAGGTATTAGGTTCCTATTCTGGTACTGTAGTGTACAGTTGGGTATTATCACGAACACTTACACACCAAATGCATTCCAACCCCATGGCAGAAACAATGGTAGACAAAAGAAATTAACCAAAGGGCAAAGTGCCTATACTCGTAATGCCAAAGACGATTTCAACTTCCTGCTGATTGCATTGGAAATTTCAACACTATTCTTTATTTTGGTAAGAACCTAACCCAAAGCTGAAAAACACGGTCTCTCGGCTGATTGTAGTGTATAACTGACAGTGTGGATGAACTTAGTGCTACTTCGCAATAGTCTAACTCTAACATATTATTGTATCTGAGTAGACTAGTAGAAAATATACTCGGGTATTACCTATTCTGGTACTGTAGTGTACAGTTGGATATTATCACGAACACTTACACACCAAATGCATTCCAACCCCATGGCAAAAACAATGGTAGACAAAAGAAAAAAGTGCAGAGAGCACAACGAAAGCTTTTATAGTTTCAATTTAAATTAATGAAAACAGCAGCTTCTGTATCTGATGCTTCTGGAATACAATATAAAGAGTAATTAAACAACAAAAATTACTATTTTAGTTTTTAAAAGGGTTTAATTTTGCGTGCAAAGACAGTAGTAAATTGTCTCTCTGCTAAAGCCAAAAATAGGGGTCGAGGAAGAGGGGGAAAAGGGAAAGGGGATTTTTTTTTTTGAAATTATATTCCACTGGTGGGATTTAAGTGGTGGGATCAAATTAAATCCCGGCAAGGAAACGGCAAACAAAAGGGAACGGTACGTTAAAACTATTCGTTATAACGACCGAACCCGTACAAGCATGTGGAATAATTTCGTTTTCAAATGCAGTTTCGTTCTTTCGCTTCTCAGAGAGTTTGGAGATCAGATCAGGGTTAAAAAGAAATAAATTTATATCAGAGAGATCCAGGTTATTCTGTCACTGGCGTACAAGTTTGTACACACTGTATAAAAAATAAACACTGTATACAGACAAATGAATCATAATTTGTCTGCCCTTTGCACAGATGTACATAACAAATCTCTTAGGTCGAAGTTTTTGGGCGCGCAGGAAACCCGTAATAAATTTGGGTACTTGTCACCGAGCTCTGAATTGTGCTTCACAAAATGTGTGTTCAAAATACATGCAGGTTGAAGGATTACTGAAACTCTTTTCCTGGTGTTCAATTTTCTTCTTTAAGACACAGTACACAGGGCCTAGCACTATTTTCTAAGGCCTAACTCTCTTCTTCAAGACCGAGCTTTCTTTACCACCTTTCCTTTCTCAAAGCATAGCTCTCTTTCCCAAGGCATATATCTCTCTTCGAAGCCGATCTTTCCCAAAGTTTATTCGCTCTTTTTTATTATTATTATTTTTCATAACCAAATATATAATTATATAACAATACTTCAATCACATCAAGCCAGCTCCATCATCAAAAGCATAAGGCTTAACAATCTGCCTTGTTCCTCTTAATCTTATATGTACTAACAATACTTCAATCATCAATACACATCAAGCCAGCTCCATCATCAAAAGCATAAGGCTTAACAATCTGCCTTGTTCCTCTTAATCTTATACATACTGTTGTTCCTTGTTCGCTCTATTGAAGGGGAAATCTTCATCTTTCTTTAGCTTTCGCCTGAATCCTCAGCACAATACTCCGACTTCCTGTTCCCAGCACTATCTTATGTTCGCTCTATTGAAGGGGAAATCTTCATCTTTCTTTAGCTTTCGCCTGAATCCTCAGCACAATACTCCGACTTCCTGTTCCCAGCATTATCTTATATTCTGTCTCGCACACCTCTCATACTCTTCTTACTTTGCCGTGCAAATTACGTGCTATAGCCTCGGGACTATTTTCTGGAAATATACGAGCTCGAGTGAGACAGAGAATAGGAAGAGTATTATATGCGAATACGAAACAAAAATTGAAGAGAGAGAGAAAGAGAGATATCTTCCTGTGCAACTTTCATGAGCTTCGTTATTATAACATAGTTGTTTTAAAAAAAGGGAGGGAGATGGGCGGTGACAGAAAGAGGGGAAAAGGGAAACTAGTCTCGAAAAGTTCCCTCCCGTCCCGGGGAAAGTTCGTCTAGGCCACATTTTAATGAAGCGAATGAAATGTTGCTTTGTTTCCCAACATTCATCATTGTTACGGTGCGGCGCGGTGGAGGGGGAGGGGGGTCAGAGAAAGGGGAGGCTAGGGAGAGATAAGTATTTTGTTTAAACTTTGGTCGAGCGAGGGGGGAATAGCCGTAGAGAAAAAAAAAACTGACGAAAATGAAGACAAAAAAAGGTCGCCAGGATTTGTGTCATTATAAAACACACGAAACAATATTTCCGAGATTCAATTCCCTGTGGATACCAACCATGTCCTCCCTCCTCTATCCTTGAAAAAAATCTCTTAGCAGTTGGTACCTTTTTTCGACCAAACCATTTTTTCGCCCTTTAAATTTCATTCTTTTTTCTTTCTTTTACAGGTAAGCAAATGAGCTTGAGCTTTCGGCTGAAAATGAATACCTGTTCTGTACTATTCCTCTGTAAGTAAATTTTGTTCTTTATTGTTGAGATATTTGCAAGAGTGCAAGTAGTATCACTTCTTCAACAATTCAATTTAGAATTCAATTTCCCTGCTCTAGTACATTTGCTCTATCTCAGGGGTTTCCAACTAGCGGCCCGCGGGCCGCCACATGTGGCCCGCGAAGCTTTTTGAGGCTTGTACATAACTTACCTAAATGTAAAAAAGCTACAATTAGGAAAATTGGAAAATACTTCTAAGCTAACAGTCATTTTGGGTTGGTTGTGAAATTCCAAACTCATCATCAATGTGAACATTTCAGTCCAAATACTGAAAGGCCATTTGAACATATTCTTCAACAGTATAAGGCTTTTGACAAGAACCAATAAGAATAAAAGGCCGTCTGTCCAGCTTTTGATCTCTCAATAGTCTGAATACATTATCCATTCAGCCCACCATAATATCTCTCTTCAGTGTGCTATTTTGGTTGTTTCCCCCCTCATCTTTAGCTGAAAATTGCTCGAATTCCTTTTTCCGCTGGAGAGTGGGCGAAAGAGTTCGAATTTCAAAGACCCATTTACATTGATGTTTCCTAGTAATGCCCTATTTACATATTGGTGTGTCAACTAGTGGCGGCACGGCGCGGCATTAAATATCATATTTTCCAACTTGTGCTGAGTATGTTTTTGTTAAGTATGTTGCCAGCTAATGGACATACCACTTGAATTCCTTCATCCTCAGCAAAAACTAGATAGTTTTTGAAATTTTCAATTTACTTTGTAGGTATATTACTACTGAGGGTTCGTATCAATCCATCTTTACACAGCTTTCTTCTTCAAAAGCCGCCAAGAGAGAGAATAAAGAAAACAAGGATGCGTAAGAGGAGGAGGAGGAGGATGGAGGGAGGGAGGGAATTGATGGTTTTATATTTTAATCATTTTGAACATCTTGTTTAATCTGAGAGAAAAGAAGGGAAGAAGAGAGAAAGATATACAAAGTCCTGGGAAGAGAGAAAGATTTTTGTTTTCTTTTTTAGGATGACTTTATGTTGTGGCCTATGCCTAGTATGTATAGAAGACAGTTGAATATTATCCGGAAAGAGCTGATATAGCGAATGAAATTTTATCCCATTTCCTCCTTCTTCTTTTCCTACGGCATTATCCTAATCCCTTTTCTTATTTTCTCTCTCCCTGTCTCTTTATTTATGTTCCCTTATCAACTTTTGTCAAATCCTATGTAAATCTGAAGGAAGAACAAGGAGGTCCAACATGGCTTACAGGCTGAATCCGGACTCAGCCGGTACATAACAAACCCCACAGTTTAATAAAACTCAAATGATACACGAAAAAGTTAAACTGCAGATATTAATGGAGGTCACCACTAAAATAAAATAATAAAAATAAATAAAGAACGACTCTCATAACAATATTGAAACACATTAATGATAACAAAGTAATTTCGAGTTGCCCCTCATATAACATCCAATATTGCACTTAGAATCGTTTTTGGGTGGTGATTTCCGGGTAAAATTTGAAAATTTGAACTCAAATTGCACTCTAACGTAATGCGAAAAGTTTAAATCGTAATGTAATTGCATACCGTTTCGAAATAAATTCTCCATTAAAAATTATTTAGTAATTTTTGCATACTACTTTGTGAACTTACAGACAGCAGTTAGTCCAAGGTACTCACTCAAGGTAACGAAAGGTAAACCTTTTCGAAGAGAGGATTGAAACTTGGAACCTCTTCCACTAGTAGGTACGTACATAAGTAAAGGAATGATAGAGGAATATATGTAGGTACTAGTTACTCCTATATGGATCTTGGGACAAAAACTAAGGTCCCTGGTTCAATTTCCGGAGATCTTATCCCATTTCCTCCTTCTTCTTTTCCTACGGCATTATCCTAATCCCTTTTCTTATTTTCTCTCTCCCTGTCTCTTTATTTATGTTCTCTTATCAACTCAGTTTCGTTCTTTCGCTTCTCAGAGAGTTTGGAGATCAGATCAGGGTTAAAAAGAAATAAATTTATATCAGAGAGATCCAGGTTATTCCGTCACTGAAGTACAAGTTTGTACACACTGTATAAAAAATAAGCACTGTATACAGACAAATGAATCATAATTTGTCTGCCCTTTGCACAGATGTAAAAACGAACGGTACGTTAAAACTATTCGTTATAACGACCGAACCCGTACAAGCATGTGGAATAATTTCGTTTTCAAATGCAGTTTCGTTCTTTCACTTCTCAGAGAGTTTGGAGATCAGATCAGGGTTAAAAAGAAATAAATTTATATCAGAGAGATTCAGGTTATTCTGTCACTGGCTGAGAGAAAAGAAGGGAAGAAGAGAGAAAGATATACAAAGTCCTGGGAAGAGAGAAAGATTTTTGTTTTCTTTTTTAGGATGACTTTTTGTTGTGGCCTATGCCTAGTATGTATGGAAGACAGTTGAATATTATCCGGAAAGAGCTGATATAGCGAATGAAATTTCATCCCATTTCCTCTTTCTTCTTTTCCTAACGGCATTATCCTAATCCCTTTTCTTATTTTATCTCTCCCTGTCTCTTTATTTATGTTCTCTTATCAACTTATGTCAAATCCTATGTAAATCTGAAGGAAGAACAAGGAGGTCCAACATGGCTTACAGTACAGGCTGAATCCGGACTCAGCCAAGGAAGTAATTGGCAACATTCAACTGTTTTCGGGATAATTCCAAACTTTCTGTGTGCTCAACACTGTTTTCGAGATGCTCTGATTTATAAAACTGGAATAAATAAAATGAAAACAATATAAATTCCACTCATCAGCTCATGACGGATTTTCTTAATCCATATCTCAAGATGGTTTCACATGACCTCGTTGAAATTTATCGAATTACTATCACATCTTCAGTAAACAAACAACATTATCCTTGGATTTATCATTAAGAAGTGAAGATGTTTCCTCGTCCAATAAGAAAAGCATCTCAAATAATTACTTCGCATGGCCTTGAAATGTCCACATGTCGAAAAGTAAACAAGGGGTAATTCGTCATGACGTATACAGGGGGTTTCACAAATGTTAAGTGGCATACAGTGTTCCAATTGTTTCATGTTGATTTGAGGAATTATAGATAAATCTTGAAAATCATATTAGTGAGGAGCACTTCACCTATGGTTCACCTCTAAATTTCCAAACATAATTAACTGAAATAACTGAAATTCCATAAAAGTCCATAGGTCAATTTTAAAAATATCGATAAGAAATCTTCCGATTTTATGGTTATTTTTTATTTGATAAGTTTCTATTATTATTGATGAAAATTGTGGACAAATAGTCATTGACAATATCCATAGTCAATCTATTCCATACGATTCGCCTATTAATGTGTTTGTAATAATATTATAATAGAACTAGGGGTTTTGTATAGAAGTGTCCTTGGCACATAACTTCCCAATCTATAACGTGTGTTTTGACAGAAATAAATCGCCATTGTGTTTCGAAAACCTTACTGCTTAAAGTGTCCTTGGCACATAACTTCCCAATCTATAACGTGTGTTTTGACAGAAATAAATCGCCATTGTGTTTCGAAAACCTTACTGCTTATAGAGAGCTCCTTTGAAATACATTTCCCCTGGCCCTCTCTCCAAATATTCCCTCTGCACACAGCCCTATTTTGTTCACATATGTTTACTGCTTAGAGAGCTCCTTTGAAATACATTTCCCCTGGCCCTCTCTCCAAATATTCCCTCTGCACACAGCCCTATTTTGTTCACACACCTCTTGAAAGTTTTACTAATATGATAGATAACACCAGTGAAGGATTTGGTGGGTTGTAGAATGATACTGCTTATAGAGAGCTCCTTTGAAATACATTTCCCCTGGCCCTCTCTCCAAATATTCCCTCTGCACACAGCCCTATTTTGTTCACAGTTCAAGGTACTCACTCAAGGTAACGAAAGGTAAACCTTTTCGAAGAGAGGATTGAAACTTGGAACCTCTTCCACTAGTAGGTACGTAGGTACATATGTAAAGGAATGATAGAGGAATATAGGTAGGTACTAGTTACTCCTATATGGATCTTGGGACAAAAACTAAGGCCCCTGGTTCAATTTCCGGAGTTCTGCAATTCACATATGTACCTCTTGAAAGTTTTACTAATATGATAGATAACACCAGTGAAGGATTTGGTGGGTTGTAGAATGATAAGTACTTTAGTACTACATACACGAGTATCTGGCATGTTTTGGGATATAATAATTGAAGATTTGAAAGTTGAAAGAGTTGAAAGTTTACATGAAATTTTGATTGTGGACACAGAGATCATAGTAGTGTTCAGAAAGGTGAGATAAAATGTCCCCTTCAGTGAGACCAGAGGACTGAGAAGGCCTTTCCTCAACAAATGTTGGGAATAGTAAGTATACAGATCAATATTTTACCTGTATCTATACAGAAACTTCACACCAAAAGCCAAATTGTTTCTCTTCTGTAAAATAGATTTTTTTTTTTTTCATGTTTAGAAAGCTCCGTATAAAAACCTTGGGACCACGTTTCTTACAAGGCAAGTTTTTTCAGTATGAAAATTTAATAGGAGGGAATTTTTGAAATACATACCCCCCTTCAGTGAGACCAGAGGACTGAGAAGGCCTTTCCTCAACAAATGTTGGGAATAGTAAGTATACAGATCAATATTTTACCTGTATTTATACAGAAACTTCACACCAAAAGCCAAATTGTTTCTCTTCTGTAAAATAGATTTTTTTTTTTCAAGTTTAGAAAGCTCCGTATAAAAACCTTGGGACCACGTTTCTTACGAGGCAAGTTTTTTCAGTATGAAGATTTAATAGGAGGGAATTTTTGAAATACATACATAACTACTAGGTATAGCCGTGTCGTAATATTTCTCAAATATAAATGTGAATAATGAATATTATACCGTATGGCGTGTAAGTATTTTACTGCTAATAATGATTCTGTATTCCATGTTATTACAGGGTGCTGAATTTTCTTTTCCTTCTGGTTTTATTTTGAGCAAAATCGAGTTGCCATTATATCCAATATTAGGGACCGTCGTAATATTTCTCAAATATAAATGTGAATAATGAATATTATACCGTATGGCGTGTGAGTATTTTACTGCTAATAATGATTCTGTATTCCATGTTATTACAGGGTGGTGAATTTTCTTTTCCTTCTGGTTTTATTTCGAGCAAAATCGAGTTGCCATTATATCCAATATTAGGGACCTGTTGTTGTTGTTGCTTTTAAGAGATTTCAAAATGGATCTACGAGTACATTCTGTAAACGAATAGCATACACGTCGTAATATTTCTCAAATATAAATGTGAATAATGAATATTATACCGTATGGCGTGTGAGTATTTTACTGCTAATAATGATTCTGTATATGGTTTTATTTTGAGCAAAATCGAGTTGCCATTATATCCAATGTTAGGGACCTGTTGTTGTTGTTGTTGCTTTTAAGAGATTTCAAAATGGATCTACGAGTACATTCTGTAAACGAATAGCATACATACATGTAATAGAACAACGTAATCCTGCATCAAGGTATTATCTCTTTGGTTGGGAAAACCTCATGTTTAGAAAGCACAAAGAAACACAATCACGTGACCCACACATTCTTCTCCTCAAGTCTTATGCGATTATTCCGTCCCTCCCCCTTTTTCATTTGACCTCAATCACCCTGTCTATATGAAGTTTAATCCCACGGAATAAAACTCTATTGATCTTAAAAAGCTTTTCTCCCATTCATTCTTGGAAAAGAGGATGCAACGACAGAATGTAGTGCATGGGAGGTGGATAGGATCCTAGTAATGACTTCTTGTGTCAGAGAGTGAGTGTGATCTTTCTATTTTTCAATCCTTCCTCCCCCTACATGTCTCCTCTTATTTCCATTGTATTGTCTACATGAGGAACACTGAGCTCTATTCAATTGTATGAACATCAGACAAGAAAAGTCGTCTTTAACTTAAAGAGGTTTCAATGTTAAAAGCTTTTCAAGAATCGAGACTTGACTCGCTCAACTTTGAAAACTGGTAATGTGGAGTTGAAACAATTTTCGACACAACCACTTACTTATAGCTCCTGCTTATTTTTCATAGAGGAGTGCATCATGGCGTTCCTTTGTGTAAAGCATAGACACATCGTTCACTTTTCAACATGGTCTATCTTGAATGGTGTCATAAGTTCATAACATTTTTCACAAGCTATAGTTAATACTAGTTCTGTTTAGATAGAAGATGAAACACTTCATCAAAGTACACTCATTTGGAAATGAGTGAATTAAATTTTCACTAAAAACTACAAGAAGGAAAGGACCTGTTACTGCAGGGGGAATTGTAATATTCTTCCCCTGTAGTATCAACCTGTAGAGTAGACAACCACTTACTTATAGCTCCTGCTTATTTTTCATAGAGGAGTGCATCATGGCGTTCCTTTGTGTAAAGCATAGACACATCGTTCACCTTTCAACATGGTCTATCTTGAATGGTGTCATAAGTTCATAACATTTTACACAAGCTATAGTTAATACTAGTTCTGTTTAGATAGAAGATGAAACACTTCATCAAAGTACACTCATTTGGAAATGAGTGAATTAAAATTTCACTAAAAACTACAAGAAGGAAAGGAACTGTTACTGCAGGGGGAATTATAATATTCTTCCCCTGTAGTATCAACCTGTAGAGTACAGAATATGAACTATAATCTCCGCTACCTTTGTGCTGATGCTGTATCAAAAGATAAAGCGCACCAAATTCACCAAGCACGAGGAAAATTCATTTGCAGTATATTAGTGGAAGTCGGGGGTAGGATTAGTCTGTCATGTCAAATAGAAACGGTGAATTTTCCAGCTTTCTTTCATAAATATTCTCATTTCGAAGAAAACGAAACACGAGCTCCGAGCAAACTTGTGAACTTTTAATATCTTATTTATGAACCCGCTCACTTTCAGTCACAGGATCGGCAGAAACACCTTCTGACCAGGCTTCCTTTTCACATCACTTTATGGAGGGCACGTTTTTTTTTTTTAATTTTTAGCAATTCAGCACTTTATTTACAATTTGTACCTAATGCTATTTCAAGAAGAATATGTTGGTCATTAAAATAGAACTCATGACTCTTTTAACCTCAAGATCTTGTCTTAAATACTGAAATTTTTGATTTGTTACTCATATATAAGGGCATAACTACATCATATCAACTCCGCTGACAACTGCACTAACCCGGGCTTCTGACTGGTTCGATATCCGGGCCTGACATAAAACATGATGAGGAGAAGGGAGAAAAAGAAGAGAGAGAGAGAGAGAGAGAGAGAGAGAGAGAGAGAGTGAGAGAGAGAGAGAGAGAGAGAGGGAGAGAGAGAGAAAACAGANNNNTGTGTGGGGGGGGGGGGGGTGTGTGTGCTCCCCTATGTACATATGTGGCCCGCATACACATGGAAGTTGGAAACTCCTGCTCTATCTCTAAAATGCTCCACTCTCTCGTTTCCCTTCTTCCCCGTCTCCTCCACTCTTTCCCTTTCCTTCTTTTCTCTCCTCTTTTCGCTCTATCTCTAAAATTCTACACTCTCTCATTTCCCTTCTTTTCCCTCCTCCTCTTTTACCTGTTCTATTTTTGTTCTCTCCCCTCCTCCATCTCCTCGTCTGAGCTCTCTATAAGCAGTAAGGTTTTCGAAACACAATGGCGATTTATTTCTGTCAAAACACACGTTATAGATTGGGAAGTTATGTGCCAAGGACACTTCTATACAAAACCCCTAGTTCTATTATAATATTATTACAAACACATTAATAGGCGAATCGTATGGAATAGATTGACTATGGATATTGTCAATGACTATTTGTCCACAATTTTCATCAATAATAATAATAGAAACTTATCAAATAAAAAATAACCATAAAATCGGAAGAGTTCTTATCGATATTTTTAAAATTGACCCCCCTCTTCCCTCACTTCCCCTTTTCTTCTTTCTCCTCCAGTTTGATGGATTGATGATATCCATGATTCATTGCGGTGAGCCCGTCTGAACGGCGGAAGGTACCAATGTCGTTTAGCGGGGTTGGTTGTGGACTCGAGAGAGGAAGTCGACCATTGTTCGGGAATTTTATGACCCTGGCTATCCTCAATGGGGGGCTTCCTCCCTAGCCCCCTTGATCCTCCTTGATCTCCCCTGGGAGGGACGTGGAAGTCTGGACAGTCAGAACAGGATGACTTGTACATAGATTGAATTCGTACAGTAAACAAACCACGTGAGTCCAGTTAACCCTTGCAATAATCCTCATTATTAGTTTGTTCGGGAATTTTATGACCCTGGCTATCCTCAATGGGGGGCTTCCTCCCTAGCCCCCTTGATCCTCCTTGATCTCCCCTGGGAGGGGCGTGGAAGTCTGGACAGTCAGAACAGGATGACTTGTACATAGATTGAATTCGTACAGTAAACAAACCATGTGAGTCCAGTTAACCCTTGCAATAATCCTCATTATTAGATCAGACGAGATACTCCGTATGACATCCCCTGATAGAAGAGATAGGCTTTCAGGGTATAAAGTTCCATTTCTCAGAATAATGGCGTGAGAGAGAAAGAGAGCAGCCTATACAAATCTTGGCCTACCTATAATATTATTGAATATATTATTGCCTGACCTTTTCATATGGCGTGTTTTCAAATGATTTCACAATTTTCATGGGGGCAATGTGTATGAGAAAGATAAATACAGAGAGAGAGAAGGAGAGAGAGGATAAAGAAAAACATGCTTCAGGTAATTTAAAGTTTAGATACATACAGGGTGTTTAACTTATGCCTCGAATAGTTCTAAAAATACGATGGTGAAAAAGTACAAGGTGAAGAAGAAGAACGAGGAGAAGAAGAAGAAAAAAGAAGAGAGAAAAGGAACAAGAAGAAGGAGGAGAATGAGGAGAAAGAAGAATAATTGGAAAAAGAAGAAAGAAAAGATGTAGAAGAAGAAGAAGAAGAAGAAATTAAAAAAGGCGAATACAAAGAGAGAAAGATATGTGCCTAGTAGGTAATGAAGAAAGTGAAAAATCTTGGGTTGGCTAAAAAAAAAGTTTAAATACTGCAGGAGACTTTTTAATAGAAAGAGGAGACAGCATTTTAAATTGCCTTGTTTATAGATACCTACCTACATACCTAGGCAGGTGGTGAAAATGACATAATAATAATAATAAGTTTATTGTTAACATTCAGAATCCTTTACGGACTTTCCTTTATATATCCCTCTAAGTACTATTACGAGTACATAGTACATCTCCACTATTTTGTGAAGTTTCGCTTTCTGTAGCCCACTTATAATATTTATAATATCTCCTCCTATACTGTTTTAGGACCTATGAGGATGCAACACCCTGTATATCATACTCTTGTCCTTCTCTAATAATAGAGTGAAAACGACTGCGGAAAAGCAGAAAAAAGAAGAAAAACATGGCTTTTCATAAAAAGATTCGTTTCCCAAAAAATAAGCGAACTTCAACAGAAAAACCTTGTTTAGGGGAGTCTTCTCTTTTTTTTTTACTTTCTATTTTTTCAACAAAGTCAAAAATCATAAAATATTAAAATTTATGTTCATATCTGCTTTAAAATAACATCATGGGCCTTTCAGGAAATTAAATTTCATTTTCTTTTTCTCCATTTTTCATTTCGCTCAATGTTTTTTTTTTTTTTTTTTTTACTTTTTCGAGTGGATTAAAAAAATGGAGGTCAAAAGATGGGATTATTTTTAGAAATTTATTTTTAGTAAATTTATCTAATGTGACACAGGATTGAGCAGCTAAGTAAGGTAGGTACAGTCGAACCTGGTTAAACAGGACTTGTGTAAGGAGGAAAACCCTATAAGGGGGGTACACCCTCTCCCCCCTTAGAATAAAATCCTGGATAAGGGACCGCTGAAACAAAAAAAACTTATAACCAAGATCCAAATCTGAGGTCGAAACTCCGAAAAAGTAGGTAACTTTAAAAGGTCGAAAATTCAATTTTTAATTGCCATCAAATGAAAAAGGTCCAAAGAGTTGTGACGTCAGATTTCACGTCAAAATGCGCAGAAACGCTTGCGCACAAACAAACGAAGCGGGAGTCACATGAATTCTGACGTCATCGCCTACGGGAGCGTATGCCGTGACGTCAAAGCTCACGATTTACCGGTATTTTTTTAATCGATTTATCTCGATATCTGGAAGTCGTAGAAGAAAAAGAAAAATTCCGTTGGTCCTCATTTTTCCTCCTCTATGACTTTGAAACATCACTCAAGTAAGCGCGACTGATCTATTTCTTGATTTTCTGCGAGGCCCAGGGTTGGTACTATGGTCAGTGCTCCGTTGAGGACGCTTCTATCTATTAGCATGGTTTGTTTATTTTCTCTTGGGTCGGTACTAGGCTAGGGTCGATGGTCGGTTCTCCATTGTGGACGCAGCCTAAGGTTGAGGAAGACTTGAGAGAGAAGGGATGGAGAAGGGAGGAGGCGTTGGCTATAGGAGGGTACCTCAGTTCGCTCGGTTAATTATTTGACTGTGAATGACTAAAGGGTAAAGAATACCCTTTTTGTATGAATTCAGTCTGCCAAACATCCTAATTGTATAATAATATACAGTTATAACTTATAATCATGTGTCCAAATATGAATATTGTAGGTATGTAGGTATATGGTTTAATGTAGGTATATCTCAGCCTTTAATGTAAACTTTAGCCTCAGAGCATTCTGCCATTTTAATATTCAATAAGCTCTGTTTTCTTTCTCTTCCACTCTTTCTCTCTCTCTCTCTCTCCCCTTCATCATTCTTCCTCTCCTCTCTCTCTCTCTCTTCATTTTCACCTGTCACTTTCCTCCTCCCTCTGTTTCTTCCTCTTCTTCCTTCCCTTCTCCTCTCTCTCTCTCTCTCTCTCTCTCTCTCTCTTTCCATTGTTCACTTTCACTTTCCGTCTCTCTTCTTCTCTCAGTTTCCTTCTCCCCATTCTTTCCATTATCTCTCTCACACCCATTTTTTTACCGTTCCTCTCTCTCTCTCTTCCTTTCTCTCTCTCTCTCTCTCTCTCTCTCTCTCTGCGTGTTTCCGTTTTTTTTTCGTCTAATTCTTCAAAGGTCAAATAAACTGAGTTTCGTTTTTTTTATCTCTTTCTTTTATATCATAATATTCCTGAAGGCTCTCTCTCTCTTTTTTTGTACCTACTTGTAAGCTTCGTAGTCTCTTTCTCTCTTCCCCTCACTCTTTCAGTCTGTTTCCATTATTCACTTTTACTTTCCTTCTCTCATTTGTACCTCTCTCCTTCTCCGTCTCTCTTACTGAACAAAGGTCTTATCGTCCCGAAATCGAAGAGAGTAGGTCCAGAAAGAGTACAGTATAGGAGAAAGCATGAATTAGCCTATAGTTACCCGTAATAATCTAGTTACAATCAGCCGCCAAGTCCAAAGTCCACACGTACTAGCCGGGTGTTGTCAGACATGGTTTTCCTTTCAGGTCGCGCCTTCACCAACACCATTGACAATCTCAACATGATCATTGCTGAAGTAGCAGCCGCCTCCCAACAGCAAGCCCAACAGGAATCCCAACAGCAATCCCAACAGGAATTCCAACAGCGATCCCCACAGGAGCCCCAGGAACCGGCCGACACTGTCCGCCCCCCGCCCCCTCCCTTCCAGCGACTACCTATCCATATCCCTATCAATATGATGACCAGTGCCGTAGAGGTAATAATAATAATAATTCAGAATCCTTTACAGTGGAACCTCGATACAACGAAGTCCAAGGCAAATGCCCACTTACCCCGGTATCCGCAATGAATTCTCCCACCGATATCGTAGCTCCTGCACAAACTCAAACCACACGTGAGCGAAAGACTTTGCCCCGCCCATCGAGTATAGAGCGTGCGAACTGCAGATTGCAAGTCTCCAGACTAGACCGTCCGGGGGACATGATTTGAGTCCGCTCAACCCCTCCTGGGGAAATGGATAAGAGAATAGAGGAACAATAGATAAGAAAATGGTGAAAAATACTTTCCTGATTCTAAGCGCTCTTTGGATAAGTATTTTTCGTTTGCCGTTTCTCTTGTCTTTGGCGGAGAAAGTTTTTTTTTTTTTCAAAATAAGGGAAGTGGGTTCAATTGGAAAGGAAGTCAGTTTTTCTTGTTGGCACTACTTACCTGAGTAACATCATCTTGCTTGATAATTTGACAACCTATGCTTTCCGAATACTCGTTCCTCTGAAACGAAATAAAAATAACAATAATAAATTCAGCTTATTCGAAAAATGGAAAGTCGATTTCTGTTTGGGTCTGACCAAAAGCTTGTTTTTATTTCTAGTCGCCAGCCTAGTTACTTTGGTAACGCGACTGTCTTGTAAGCGCTAGGCCGCGGGTTCGATTCCTACCCAAGGCAGATTTTATCCTGAACGAATAATGGGTCGAAAATTCGAGAGCGAGAAAATTGAGAAATCACATTGATTGAATAATGTTCGCTCTCGGAATGGCCGACTTTCTCCTATCCTGTCTTCCTTCTTCGTCGATTTCGGGACGATAAGACCTTATCAGTTACAGTTCCCTCTATCAAACCTCTTGCATTTATAATGAAACTCCTTGTTTCACCGTAACTTTTGATCAGTTTGCCCGCTTTAAATAAAATTTAGCAGACATGTTTACTTGATTACATTGTTTACCATACAGAGGATTTGTAAATGCAATTTCTTTGTGTTATGTCACAACTTTGGTGCTCACTGCAGCATTGTAGGATTTTCCCAATATCTCAATAATCCTAAAATCCAATGTTTACCTACCATGCTGGCACCGGTCGCTATGCGCATTTATATGTCATAGCTACTCATTTTCCTCACGAGGCTGAGTGGGCCCCGCAACAGCCAGTCACGGGATCAATCATTTGCATGATACAAATTTCTTGACCCCGCCGGGAATCGAACCCGGGTCTCCCGCGTGCAAGGCGAGTGCAGTGACCACTACGCCATGGGAGCTGACTGTTGGTTAATATTGTTGGGATTTGATGTTTGAGTGTTGTTTCTCCAAATTTATTTCTTATGTTTGGAATGATATATTGCTCGTTTCTTGTTTCATATGGTGTTTTTTTGTATTTGTCTATGACTGTCATTATAATAATGGTTTGATATCATTATGAATTTATGTAAGTTGTTGAAGTTGAATATTCTATATGTTTAGGTGATGGGGGGCCAGGTGATGTCAGGGCCGACTCATATGGAGCAGAGTGAGGGGCAGGGAGAGAGTCAGACCGAGGCTCAGGGCCCTGAGGAGCAGGCGATTCGAGTCAGTGAGATGCCACAGGTGAGAGGGGGTTACTATTGCTAATCACAAAAAATTTAGACTGCCATCTCAGAGTCGTATACAGGATTTTGTCGAGCGGGGGAGGGGGGGATACTCTAAATTTTTGGCCTACATCAAAAGGAAAAAAATGAAGCTCGAGGGGGGGGGGGTCCTAAATACAACCCTGTGCCAAATGACAAAAAAGGACTGAGGAGACAGCATTTTAAATTGCCTTGTTTATAGATACCTACCTACATACCTAGGCAGGTGGTGAAAATGACATAATAATAATAATAATAAAATAATAAGTTTATTGTTAACAATCAGAATCCTTTACAGACTTTTCTTTGTATAACCCTCTGAGTACTATTACGAGTATGGTACTACATCTCCACTATTTTGTGAAATTTCGCTTTGTGTAGCCCACTTATTATTAATTAATTTATTTAATTTTGACATCCTTTGTAAATACTTTTTACTTATGTTATATATAAAAATGGATACTTACGAGTAGGTTTTTATATCCCGACTCGGAAACACGTTTCCCTGGAAAATGTCTATGAAATAGACGAAACTCCGAGTCGGGATATAAAAACCTACTCGTAAGTATCCATTTTTATATATAACTTGAGTAAAAAGTAGCCCACTTATAATTTATAATATCTCCTCCTTTACTGTTTAACAGGAGGAGATGCAACAGAGAGGAGGAGAGCAGGATCAGACCCCCATGCCTCAACAAGTACAGGAACAACAACCCCAACCAGACCAACAGCAGGAACCCCTACAGGAATCCTCCACTGAGCAGATGGATAACCAGGACTCTGCTCAGGACGATAGCATGAGACCACACTGTAAGTAGACATAGAATTATGAGACCACACTGTAAGTAAGGTAGACAAATCTCCGACAACACATTGATGACGTCCTCCATCGTTTCCTGTCCCTCTTCTACAGTTGCTCTGGCCGAGTATTGATTGATGGCTTCAACGCCCATAAGATTCTTCAATCTTGCAACCTGCACCACGTCGGCCCCGCAACAGCCAGTCACGGGATCAATCATTTGCATGATACAAATTTCTTGACCCCGCCGGGAATTGAACACGCGGGAGCGTGCAAGGCGAGTGCAGTGACCACTACGCCATGGGAGCTGACTATAATATCAAAAGAAAACAACTTTAAATCGGCCAGTAACTTAAATTCTCGGATTATTGAATTGATCCATTGAAAAATTGAATATTGAATTGAGACACAGAGACACAAAATATCACATCATTTTCACGAAAGAAAATTTTCTGACTGCGCTATGTTTAGTATGGAAGACACGGATTTCAAGATTTCAGACTGAACATTTATTGTAACTTGTAACAAATCATCTGGCCAAAACTACCAAACAGTTTTCAAATGCTCGGAGTTGACTACTAGGTCATTTTCCCTAAAAAGTTAATTTTAGAGAAAGGTCTGTACTGTACCCGTACAAAGTCTCGGTTCAAAAATACGAGATTTTTTTTTTTTTCATATTAATCATGTTGAACATTTTTCCAAATTTGATGAAAATCGGACATGCCGTTTATTGAGATTTATAGTGGAACATTCTAACCACTCTTGAATAGTTGACCTTTAACATGCCTCTTTACAGAATTATGACCATGATGTTCAAGAGTTGATCCGTCACAATGTACAACACTATATCCAGTCTGGTAACCTAGAGGTAATACCTAATGGACAGAATATGCAAGTTCCGAGCAGGGTTGCGAATCAGAGGCGAATCGTGTACTATGCGACGTTGCCGGAAATCGTTCGGCGGCCAAACCCGGGAGTACAGGAATCTCCTTACTGGACCAATTACTTACTGCCTCGGGAACTTTCAGGTAATTATACCTATGTGTACCTATATAATATTATGGTACAATCTAGCTACAATCATAATAAGTATATATTGGATACACTTCCTTTATTCAATAAAATCACTAGAGATTATGTCTAGAATACTCTAGAACTCCTTAAAAAGAAAATTTTATTTGAATGTTGAAATTGAAACGTAGTTCAAATTTCATTCATTCGATATTCAACCCTGGCGTACATCCCACCCTCGCGGCACGCATCCACCCCCTCCCCCCCTCTGTAAAACCGAAAAATATGTAGGTAGGTACGTCGGGGGATCTGACTTGAGTCCCGATTGTGATATCCGAGTTGCGTCGGTCCGATTTGGGTCCCATCTCTGAAATTTATCATCCGAGTTGCGTCCCTGAGCTACCTGAGCTAGAACTATGTACTTTATATACTTATCCTAGTTTGAAGGTAGGTATACGTCATGTAGTACAGGGTGACAAAAAATACTGTACGCTGCATTTTTTCAGCTTAAAATCGAAACTATTTCGTTATATCGATTTACTTCGCTATACTGAGGTCCAAATCAGAGTAACTTCGTTGTACTGAGGTAAAATTCCACTCGAGTTTAAGATCACTTCGCTATACTGAGGTCAAAATCAGAGTAACTTCGTTATACTGAGGTGATTCTATTCGCTTTTAAGATCACTTCGCTATACTGAGGTTAAAATTCAATCAATTTCGTTATACTGAGGTAATTCTACTCGCTTTTAAGATCACTTCGCTAAACTGAGGTTAAAATTCAATCAATTTCGTTATACTGAGGTAATTTTCTCGGGCTCATGCCCCAAATTACTTCGTTGTATCTATTCTTTTTACTTCGCTATACTGATTTTTTTGCCTCTGAAGGGAAGGGAAATCGACTTTTCTTCGGTATCGAGGTTCCACTGTACAGATTATTCTTTATATATCCCTCTAAGTACTTGTGTGCTTTTAGGGACGGTTTACATAGGTATTTCATTAGTATTTATACTTCATTATTGTTAGTGAGATAATATTCCTGTAATTTCTTCTTCATTTCAGAATTGTAACTGCTAAGGTCATAACGTCCGTGAGAGAGAAAGAGGACAGGATAGGAGAAACGCAGCCGTTCCGAGAACGACTTTTTTTTTGAGAGAGAGAAAAAGAGAAACCTCTTTGAGAGATCAAAGAGGGAAATGTAACTGCTAGAGAGAGAGAGAGAGAGAGAGAGAGAGAGAGAGGTTTGATAGAGGGAACTGTAACAACGGAGGCCTTATAGTCCCGAAATCGAAAAGAGAAGAAGCATAGGATGCCTAGAAAGTCACCGAACATGCTTGGATCCCAGGTCTAAGAAGTTTCTTAGACACACTGTAATACGGGCCCGAAAAAGACACTCGAAAATTATCTCAAGGGAAAGTCAAGCATTTTCTCCGCTTTTTAATCTACCTGGTATAAAAATTAGATTCGTAGGTATTTGTATTTTATTTAAATTAAAGAAAAAAAAAAAGCACCCATCATTTTTTACCAAGCTAGAGGCGCTATTTTTATTTTGTTTTATTATTTTTCCCCAACGAACGAATTGAGTTTGTTGAATTTTCCCACTGAACAATTCCATGTTTTTTAATTAGATTGCTTAGGGGAATGATACTGAGATTACTGAGAACCATATACCCACCCACCCACGTACCTAACTAAATACCTTCCCACCCACCCATTTAGCTAAATACCTACCTAGCTCTAAGGTGAATGGAGGATTGGAGGGGGAGAGAGAAAGAAGGAGATAGAATGAGAGAGAAAATATGGAGAAAGAGGTTGGAAACAAAAAAGAAAGGAAGAGAGAGAGAGAGAGGGGTAGAAAAAATACACGAGAGATGTACCTAGATGGAGGAATATAGAGAAAAGAGCGAGAGAGAGAACTGGAGGGAGGAAAAGAAAGACAAAAATTGAGTCTCAGTTCTTATAATGGGGACGTTGTAAGTTAATTTAACAAGTTCTTCCCTAAAGGAAGGAAAAATATTTGAGTCGGTAAGAAGATTTTTTATTAGTCAAATTCTCTCTCTCTCCCTCTCTCTCTCTCCCTCTCTCTCTCTCTCCCTCTCTCTCCCTCTCCCTCTCTCTCTCCCTCTCCCTCCCTCTCTCTCTCCCTCTCTCTCTCTCCCTCTCTCTCTCCCTCCCTCTCTCTTTCTTCCTTGTAGGTAGGTATCTAGTATCCTACCCAATTATTGAGGTTTCTGTAGCATTAGAGGTTAGTTTAGCTTGACATAAGAATCAGAACTTACAAAACATTGGCAAGGAAAATTGTGTGAGCCCCTGGTAGTAGACAAACTATGCAATGTGCAATACATGAAAAATGAGTAAAATAAGTAGGTAGGTACATAATATATAAGTATAGGTACCTATTATATTTTATAATTATTAATTAGGTACCTACCTGATGTTCTTACGCAGTACGCTAGTTAGGTTGTTTTTATTTCGTAGGTATAAAACAACTGCTAGGTACATTAGACGAGTGTAGTCTGTGTCGTAGTATGCCTCTCTTCAGCCGGCTGTAACTCTTGTTCTGTTTCACTGTTTCAGTTGTACAACCCCGGTCCATCCGGGAACATTAAGTCCTATAGGACAACATGAGAAGTGATGGGAGTTATGATCAAATCCGACAAGCCAAAACCGATTTGGACTACCACCAACTTAAGATCGAATGGAACAGCTAACCGATCTAATGGAACAGCTTAAGATCAAATGGAACAGCTTAAGATCAAATGGAACAGCTTAAGATAAAATGGAACAGCTTAAGATCAAATGGAACAACTTAAGATCAAATGGAACAGCTTAAGATCAAATGGAACAGCTTAAGATCAAATGGAACAGCTTAAGATCAAATGGAACAGATCTAATGAAAAAGACAAACAACTACATCAAAGTGAAGAAAAGACAAAAGAACAAAATGTAGAATTAAATAATTACATATTTTTATATTATACAAATATTTTAACTTTCGTAGGAGAGAGAGAGAGAGAGAGAGAGAGAGAGAGAGAGAGAAACTACACGTGTTGGCAACAAAAATTCAAATGAGGTTTGAATATTGTGTGAGAAAATTAAAAACTTTTTTTTTATGTATACAGTGTTGCCAAGAGCCAACTCGTGAGATAGAGAGACTGAAAGAGAGAAGGACAAGAAGAGAAAAAGAAAGAGAGAGTATAGAGAAAGGGGGAGAAAGAGGAAGAAAGATAGAAGGATAGGTAGCGGGAGAGGAAGAAAAAGAGAAATTGGGAGGGAGATGAAAAGAAAACAGAACCAGGAAAGTAGGTAGATGAAGGAATAACGTTAAAATACCTAACCTAGTAAAAGAGAAATAGAGATAAAGAGAGAGAGAGGGAGGAAGAGAGAGAGAAAGAAAGAGAGACAGAGAGAGAGGAAGAGAGAGAGAGAGAGAGGGAAGACAGTTATAAAAAGAAGGGAAGAGAGGAGAAGGAGGAAAGGGAAGGAGAGGGAAAATTTGACATAAAATGCAAGAGTAGCATTTTTTTTAATGTAATTATATTATGATAACATTAAAAGTATTAAACTTCACTTTTAACCCCGGGATGGAGAAAGAGAGGAGATAGGAGGAGGGAGGGAGGGAGAGAGAGAGAGAGAGGAGATGAGAGGAAGATAAATATAGGGAGACTTGTAAGTGAAGAGAGAGACAGACTGATAGGATCAAGGGAGAGAGAGAAACGGAAGGGAAGAAAAATAAGCAGGGGAAGGTGAAAGAGAAAGGAAGAGAGAGAGAGAGAGAGAGTATTTTACAGGTAAGTCACGCGCTCATGTACAAATTTCCTGTAGAAGGAAAAAGAAATTCAGTTAAAGATAAATTTATTAACCCGAATGACAGCTAAAGAGGAATTTAACTGAAGAGGAGGAATTCAACAGAGATTAACCCATTGAAATATTTTGCCCATGTCGATGGCTTCACAGAGTTTCTTGGTCGTCCATACCTCGGCTGGGATTGAACCCACGCCCTCCTGTTTACCAGGCGAGCGCCTTGACCACTACACCACCGAGGTTAATAACTTCTTTATAGTCTCAAAAAAATTTCTGTAGAAAATCGAATTCTACTAATTTAGATACCTATCTACATATTATACCTTACTTCTTCTTCAAAAATCAATCCTTTAGTTATACACAATTATACGTATACAATTATACATACAAATATACCTACTTATCTGTTCTTAAAAATAAAAACAAAACCGATGAACTAAGTACCTACAACCTAATTTTGCAATTTTGCATGGACTATTAGGTAAATTCAAATAATATATTTTCTGATTTTATCTATTTTGCATGGACTATTAGAGAAATCAAAACATTTTCTGATTTTCTCTCTCACTCACTCCCTCACTTTAAACCATTTCCTCTCTCACTCACTCCCTCACTGGAAACCATTTCCTCTCTCTCTCACTCCCTCACTGGAAACCACGCGTTGAGTGACCTTGAACTTGTCTCCACTTTGCTATGATTTCCTATCTCGCTCTCTCCTTTGCACTTCTCTACCCTCTATCTCGCTCTGTGTATTTCTTTTCTCTTTACTTTGCGCTTCCTTTGATCTTGTCTTGTTTCGACTCTGCTATCTCCTCTCTCACTCTCCCTCTCACTCTCACTCTCTCGTCTTTACAAAAGAAAACAATGGAAGTATGGTTTGCTTGATTTGTAAAGTCGATTAAATTATTTTATTTATAACAGGTAGGTATAATGGTATAACGCGCTTGCTTGCCATGCAGAAGGTCCCGGGTTCGAAATGGTCGATTCCTGAGTAAAAAGTTGTGAAAAATCCAAATCTGAGGTCAAAACACCGAAAAAATAACTGTAAAAGGTCGAAAATTCAATTTTATTTTCGGTTCTAATGAAAGAGTTCAAAGATGTGTGACGTCAGACTTCAGGCAGTTGCCTCGCTAGGTAGCGCCAGTATGCAAGCGCGCTGACGGAGGAGCAAAAAGAAATGCGCAGAAACGTATGCGCACAAGCACATTAATGCGTTGCCGGCGAGGGAGCTTTACTCGGGACATTTGATGTGACGTCATCGCCTACGGGAGCGTATGCCGTGACGTGAAAGTTCTACAAGTTCGGCCATGCCTTTTCTACAAATAACTTTAGTATTGAGATAGTGTTGCACATTGCATAATCAAATAAATAGGCGGCATTCACGAAATTTATTCTGTTGCAATTTTATTCTTGGAAGGTCAATTTTATCCTTTGTAAGCGCTAGGTAGCAGTTTCGATTTATCCTAAACAAATGAAGAAGAGGAGAGGGAGAGAAAGATTTGGAAGAGGAGAAAGAGAGAAAGAAAAATATTGGAAGAGGAGAAGGAGAAAAGAATCAAACTTTACGCAGTTGTTTTTTTCGTCCGTTAGGTAGCGCCACTATGCAAGCGCGCTAGCGGAGGAGCAGAAAGAAGTGCGCAGAAGTGTATGCGCACAAACACATTAATGCGTTGCCTGCGAGGGAGCTTTGCTCGGGACATTTAATGTGACGTCTTCGCCTACGGGAGCGTATGCCGTGATGTCAAAGTTCACGATTTACCGGTATTTTTTTTAAATCGATTTATCTCGGGATCTAGAAGTCGTGAAAGAAAAAGAAAAATTCCGTTGGTCCTCATTTTTCTGCTCTATGACTTTGAAACATCACCCAAGTAAGCGCAACTGTTCTATTCTAGAGTCTATATACATAGAGGGAACTGTAACTGCTAAGGTCTCATCGTCCCGAAATCGAAGAGAGAAGGAAGACAGGATAGGAGAAAGCCAGCCGTTCCGAGTTCCGAGAGTGAACCTTATACTTTCAGGATAAAATTCACGAAGGGCGCCAATCGAACCCGCGGCCTAGCGCTTACAAGGTAGACACTCTACCAACCAAGCTAACTAGACTGGCTCCAGAATGTGGAGTCCAGATTCATTGGCGTTAAATCCTCTGAAAAATTGCAATCTAAAAAAAGGTCGAATTTCGCTGTCTGTTAAAGTCTCATTAGACAGCATCTCTGTTTAACCCCCCCCCCCCCCCCCTCTCTCTCCTATTGAAATTAAATTTCCACTTAAATTGTTTTTCTACCTCAAGTGTTTCCACTGACACTCAGGAGGATGATGATGAAAAGTCATTCAAGTAGAATAGAATACGGTACAGGCTACAGGGTCACTAAGTCACTATAGGTACTTAGGTGAGGGCAGTAATGCCCGCCACTCACAATCAGACAGTCTGACACCGTCGGAGCATGTGTAGCGGAAAAAAAAAACTCGAGACCTATAGGTATAGGTATCTCAGACCATCTGCCAGACCGCGGTTTTACAGACTCAGGTCTGTGAGACAGCCGGAATGTGTGTCGCGGAAAAAGCTCTAGTCACTATACTTAGGTGAGGGCAGTAATGCCCGCCACTCACAATCAGACAGTCTGACACCGTCGGAGCATGTGTAGCGGAAAAAAAAACTCGAGACCTAGGTAGGTATCTCAGACCATCTGCCAGACCACGGTTTTACAGACTCAGGTCTGTGAGACAGCCGGAAAGTCTGTCGCGGAAAAAGCTCTATTATCTAGGTCTCTCAGACGTAAGGTTGCCAACCGTCCGTATTTCCCGGGACATCCCGTATTTTTGGAGAAAATAAAATGTCCCGCCGGGACAGACTTTTGTCCCTTTTTTTTCAATTCGACGGAAAACATCTGAACGAACTAATAAAGAGTAAAAATGACTTTTTATGAGGATTTTTATTGGATATCCAAATATTGTAGACCAAAATTTTTTAAAATTTTCGCCTGCGGCGCTGTTCTTTCAAGTTTTCTTATTTGTATAATAGCGCTTATTTTTAAATCGCTCGAATAGGACTGAAATATCCGTTTATTTTAGCATTTCGTTGTCAAATATTCTCATTTCTTTCTAGCCTTTTTCCCCTTTTTTTTTTTTTTTTTTTTTTTTTTTCAATTCGACGGAAAACGCATCTGAACGAACTAATAAAGAGAAAAAATGACTTTTTATGAGGATTTTTTATTGGATATTCGAAGATTGTAGACCAATTTTTTTTTAAATTTTCGCCTGCGGCGTTGTTCATTCAAGTTCTCTTATTTGTATAATAGCGCTTATTTTTAAATTGCTTGAATAGGACTGAAATATCCGTTTATTTTAGCATTTTGTTGTCAAATTCTCATTTCTTTCTATGATAAAATTCCATACCTCGGCTGGGATTGAACCCTCACCTTCCTTGACCACTACACCTCCTAAGCATGAAGACTTATCTTTTCATGTTACATATACATAATATCTACCTAACTACGATATTATAAAATAAGCTCAACTTGCGGTACTTATACCATCTAATTGACAGTAAAAAAGTTTTTTTTTTTTTTTTTTTTTTTTCTAGCCCCGGCCCCCTCAAAAAAATTGTCCCGGGTGAAAATCGGGAATCCCGTTTTTTTTAAGCCATTTTTCCGATTTGTCCCGTAAAGGCGAAAAAAAAGTTGGCAACCCTATGATGGTCTGTGATAGACCATCACTCTTGGAGACAACTTAGGTAAGTATACCTACCTATCTACCTGTGTATACCTTAATGATTATGCAGGTATTCTTTCTCGCATTCAAGATAAGTGTATGATAGATACTCGTATAAGTATACATAGAATTACCTACATATATTATACTCCTTAGGGTTCAAGGTACAACATCCTTAGGGTTCAAGGTACAACATCCTTAGGGTTCAAGGTACAACATCCTTAGGGTTCAAGGTACAACATCCTTAGGGTTCAAGGTACAACATCCTTAGGGTTCAAGGTACAACGCCCTGGGGGCCAAGGTACGACGGATAAAAAAGGTGTAAAAAAAAATGTTGGCCAATTTAGTAGAAATTTTGGGAGGTATTAGTTTTCAATGAGTAGATGAAAAAAGCTATAAGGCGTGTAGTCCTATCTCCAACCCTTCAACCCCAAATTTGCCTTCAAAATTTGAAGATTTTTTCCATTTAGAATACATTGCGACCAAGGTACAAAGGGTATGGGTCCAAGGTACATAGGGTAGTTGTACCTTGAACCCCAAAAAGGTGGTGTCGGAAAATTGGGTATATCTCTTAATTAAAAATTAGTAAAACAATCATTGCTAATTGTATAGATAGCCAAGAAAATTTCCTTTCTAAATCAATTAAAATTATGCCAATAACATTAATAGAAAAAATTAAAAAAATCAAAAAGTGATTTTGGGGGCCAAGGTACAACCAGGCACCCTACATAGGTATCTACCTAACTACGATATTATAAAATAAGCTCAACTTGCGGTACTTATACCATCTAGAGTTTTTTACGTGAATGTGTGATATATCAGAATTGGACATCATGGATTCGTTTTAATTAACCAACAGCTAACTTTACTATTAACTTGTTTCTATCTCATGTTAAATTACGTCGTTTTCAGGTAGGTAACTTTTACAATTCATAACTTTTAATCAAAATGTTCGTAATGCAATAGACTTCATTTATTCAATTCTTTTACTTTTACCTAATACCCGTTATCTACTCGTGAAATTATTGGAATTATTATTTTATTAAAAATTAAAAGATATTATTAGATAATTATGTAGGTGGGGTTTAAGGTAGGTAGGTAATGGATAAAATTATTTTACTTACCTGTTTCAAATCTACTACTAAATTACTTTCATTGAGCATATAGAAATTCTCTCTTACTTTGAAGTTCTTAGAATTGGACAGAATTAAGCAGCTGAAAAGAACCATCCATGAGGGGAATTGCTCTGTCCAATTGTGCTTTCTATCTTCTCGTTACATTTTGAACACCAACAAAATAGGAGAGACCTTCGAAGGCTGCGTAGGTGAGGCTTTTTAGGGGACTTTTTACCTAGATTATTTTCATTTAGCCATGTCTAGTTAGCTTTGATGGTAGAGCGTCTGCCTTACGCTAGGTACCGGGTTCGATTTTATCCTGAAGGGCTTTATGCCTTCAGGATTGGTTCACTGATTTTGATTTCGACACATTTGAAATGTAGGTATGTGTATTGTGTAAACTAAAGGAAAAATTTTTATCCTGATGGGATAATGTTCGTTCCCGGAACGGCAGGCTTTCTCCTATCCTGTCTTCCTTCTCTCTTCGATAAGCGTTATCTAAAGATGTTATCAAACGAAAAACTGTCAGTCGAGAGGCACTTGAGAAACATGCTGACAAAGGAAACCTGATGGTTAGGCAGGAAAAAGTCGGCTACCTCAATGTTCGTATCTATTATCTCTATTAACTTATAGATTGTTTCCCATATTTCCAACATCTGGTCTTGCCTTTTTAACATTTTCTCTGAGAAGGAGAAAGAAGACGGGGAAGAAGAGGGGCTTCAGAAACGAGCTACAGTAGCAACCAGGTTCTGGGTCAATAACCAAAGGGCAAAGTGCCTATACTCGTAATGCCAAAGACGATTTCAACTTCCTGCTGATTGCATTGGAAATTTCAACACTATTCTTATTTTGGTAAGAACCTAAACCAAAGCTGAAAAACACGGTCTCTCGGCTAATTGTAGTGTATAACTGACAGTGTGGATGAACTTAGTGCTACTCCGCAATAGTCTAACATTTTATTGTATCTGAGTAGACTAGTAGAAAAAAATATACTCGGGTATTATTTTAACTTTAAAAAAAAAAAAAAAAAAAAAAAAAAAATGGGTATTATATTACCTATATCCGTTTATCCATTATTTACGATTAGCAAAGATCTAACACGCTTTCCAATCTTAATTCAAAAAACAAAAGAAAACAGGTATTACCCGCATTTATTATTAGTACCTATTAAAAATATTAAAATAATTGTTTTATTTTTCTTTCCACGCGACAAATACCGGTCTGTGATTTGTGAGGCGGTCATTCATAACCATGTCATTATGTCTAATCTGCATAGCGCTGGATAAATGAAGTACCGTAGGTAAATGACTCTGATTAGAATATTAGATACTTGGATAGTCATTATACAGAACACATTTTGTTATGAACTTTGGCTGTAAAATAATAATAATAATAATAATAATAATAATAATAATAATAATAATAATAATAATAATAATAATAATAATAATAATAATAATAATAATAATAATAATAATAATAATAATAATAATAATAATAATAATAATAATAATAATAATAATAATAATAATAATAATAATAATAATAATAATAATAATAATAATAATAATAATAATAATAATAATAATAATAATAATAATAATAATAATAATAATAATAATAATAATAATAATAATAATAATAATAATAATAATAATAATAATAATAATAATAATAATAATAATAATAATAATAATAATAATAATAATAATAATAATAATAATAATAATAATAATAATAATAATAATAATAATAATAATAATAATAATAATAATAATAATAATAATAATAATAATAATAATAATAATAATAATAATAATAATAATAATAATAATAATAATAATAATAATAATAATAATAATAATAATAATAATAATAATAATAATAATAATAATAATAATAATAATAATAATAATAATAATAATAATAATAATAATAATAATAATAATAATAATAATAATAATAATAATAATAATAATAATAATAATAATAATAATAATAATAATAATAATAATAATAATAATAATAATAATAATAATAATAATAATAATAATAATAATAATAATAATAATAATAATAATAATAATAATAATAATAATAATAATAATAATAATAATAATAATAATAATAATAATAATAATAATAATAATAATAATAATAATAATAATAATAATAATAATAATAATAATAATAATAATAATAATAATAATAATAATAATAATAATAATAATAATAATAATAATAATAATAATAATAATAATAATAATAATAATAATAATAATAATAATAATAATAATAATAATAATAATAATAATAATAATAATAATAATAATAATAATAATAATAATAATAATAATAATAATAATAATAATAATAATAATAATAATAATAATAATAATAATAATAATAATAATAATAATAATAATAATAATAATAATAATAATAATAATAATAATAATAATAATAATAATAATAATAATAATAATAATAATAATAATAATAATAATAATAATAATAATAATAATAATAATAATAATAATAATAATAATAATAATAATAATAATAATAATAATAATAATAATAATAAATATAAAATATTTTCCTTTCCGGATATGGTTGGAGCCTTAAGAGGCCGCGTTCCCACTTGTCGTTCGGAAAAAAAAAAAATCGTGTTGAAAAAAATCGTATCAAGGTGTAAACGGACCTTGATAGTCGATTCCGATATTTTAGAGACTGTTAGCGATTTTTAGAAACTGAACGTTGAATGCACCAGTAACCGACAAAATGAGAGAGAGAGAGAGAGAGAGAGAGAGATTTCAGTCAAAGAAATCTTTGTTTTGTCCGGTTTTGCGGTTTTTCTTTTTCGGTGATGAATTTGAAAAGTGAAAAAAAAAGTAAAAAATCACGATTCCATAAAGAATATTACGTAGTACCTAGGTAACTAATAGTTCTATCTATTGGTAGATAGTAGGTAGGTAATTATGGTGAATTCATTGTATTTTTGAATTTCTTGATAAATTGGAAAGAATTGAAAGAAATCGAAAGGTAATTCGCATTTTATTCTGACCGATCGAAATTGCAGATGTCCAGCTAATTATTCTTGGTAGGTACCGTGTGATCTGTGGCGTAGCATGTCTATCCTGGATATCCCGTAGTTAGCCTCTCATCGGATGGACGAAAAGAGACACAATACTTCCCATTTAGGGGCTGAGTTAACGCGAGAACACCAAAATGTAAACCGTAAATATTTGCGATCGAAAAAAAAAGGAGATATTTTATTGTTAACAGCGGGCATCGAACACGGGACCTTCTGCAAGCGTGTTACCACTACCACTGTATTAACCATGCTGCCTGATTATAAAATACCAAAATCCTGCATCAAATGTGACTTGTGAAATAATAAATACCTACTTGTAATGAATGTCCTACTTAACACGAAGTATGTAACTTATAAGTTACCTATCATAATGAATTTATCTTATAAAGATTGCATTGTACAAGTACATAGGTACCTACCTACTTCCATTTCGATTGGTATTAGAAGATCAATGAATTCAAATGACCAGAGTAAATTGACTTCTTCAAACCAGATTATCACATATAAATAATATGATGTTGACACAAAAAATAGACACAAGCTTGGGTTTAAGTAGAAACTTATTATACTCTTATATCAATAAAATTAATACTAATCTACCTCTACCTTATTTAGATCAAGTAACACTGTAACCAAATTAGTTAACGTATATTAGGTATTATTCAATGATTAATATGTATTAATCTTTATATGTATACTTATTGATAGAATCAGGAATCAATGAACCGAGGCAAGGGGTCATTATTAGGTACAAGAAGAATCTTTGCAGTTATATTCCTAATAGTGCTATACTGATTAAAAACAAGCAGACATGACACAAATAAGGTATTATTTAATGACAAGTCAAAATTGACCAATCAAATGCCTTGAGACTATGCTTAGCACAAACTTAAGAGCCAGCATTTTGTTCATAAATATGGGTGTAAGATCCCTACTTGTTAAGACCGTGCCTTAGGCAGTATTAGCGGTTAGTCTGCTGGTTATTGGCACAACATTCGGCTATCACATTGGACGATTAATCGATAGAAAATTGCTATCGATAATTTCAATACAAGATGATGTTGATCATTCCGGTGTGAACTGGTGGTGAGGATCTGACCTAGTCTTGAGGAACCAGGACTAATTCCTAAACCAGAAATTAACAGGTTAGGTACCTAGATAATTTCTAAACCACCTGACCTAATCGTCTTCAAACCAACGAAGAGCCATTTCCAATTTTCCACTCTCTAGATTTCAGACCAATTCTGAAGACAATATTATTTTAGAGTCTGAAATAATGCTTCTGTGATGGTGCCCTCGTAAATTTATAAAAGAAAGAAAGAAACCAGAGACCACGAAATCGTGATTTTCCTTTTGAGGACTCGATTCCAAACCACCTGTTATTTTCTCGTCTTCTTCTTCGCTACATACCTCCTCCTTCTTCTTCTTCTTTTGTGTTGAAGCAGAGATGACACAATTTGTGAATATGATGAAAATTTGATCATTAAATTTCGATTCCGATCCGGTTTTTTTGATCTTTGGTAGGGACCGCTAAGCGACTCCTAAAGTTTACTGAACCACTAGAAATTTCTTGACTACCGAAGGAATCATGATTTTTCTTTCTAAGAATTCTTCCTTCAACCCACCTGTAACCTCAGTTTCTAACTGAAAGCTGTGAACACTACGCGCTGCTCTGGCTGGTTTAATTTTTACCTGACTCATTTCTATCAGACCATCAGATAGTCAGACCACCTGCTGGTGATGGGATGGTCTGATTTGTATCAAAATCATTATGATGGTTATCATGGTCAATCACCCGAATCAACAGGTGGCAATTAATTTTGGATTTATCTGGTTTGTAATTATCAGAGTCATTTTTTAACAGTCATTTTGATGCTAACCCATGAATGTCAGAAAAACTAGCTAGGTAGGTACCCAACCTAAAAGATCTGGAAAAGATCGTTGTGTTTTACGTGAAAAAAGGCCAATATTTCATTTCTGGACTTATTGAGCTAGGGCGCACATTGAGCTGCGTTACACAGTCAGGCAGCACAGCCACGCAGTGCAGTTTAGGAAAATGGGAACTGTGTGACACAGTTTACAGCGCACATTGATGAGCAGTCTCTCAGTACGAGGATAGCTTTCTAGCTTTTAATAAAGCTTTTTTTGTGTTTAAAGATGGCAAATTCTTTTTTAAATATTATGTTGAGCTCTGAATCTGATTCAGATGACGAGTTTTTGTCCTTGTGTTCAATGTTTGAGAAGACCAAAACAATCAAACTTTGGAAAACTGAGTCGTACAGAACAGTTTTAACTTGCACTAATGCTATCAACTTCTCTTCAATGTTCTCCATTTTCAATTCACTCAAATAATAGAATTTTCAAGGGAAATCCAAAAAAATCAACTCACAAAACAAAGAAGATCAAAATAAACTGCGCGCCTAGAAAAAAACTGCACGCAGATTCTGTGTCGCCTCCACAAGTGAGGCAGGCGAGTGACACAGGCAAGTGGCACGTGCGAGTGCACTGCGTCGTAATGTGCGCGGTAGTATTGAATCCAATGGGTTACAAAAACTGCTTTGCTGTACGTACGTACGTACGTACGTACGTTACGTACGTACGTACGTTACGTACGTACGTACGTTACGTACGTACGTACGTTACGTACGTACGTACGTTACGTACGTACGTACGTTACGTACGTACGTACGTTACGTACGTACGTACGTTACGTACGTACGTACGTTACGTACGTACGTACGTTACGTACGTACGTACGTTACGTACGTACGTACGTTACGTACGTACGTACGTTACGTACGTACGTACGTTACGTACGTACGTACGTTACGTACGTACGTACGTTACGTACGTACGTACGTTACGTACGTACGTACGTTACGTACAGACCATGGGCTAAAAACCACTTTTTTGGAATCAGGGGACCCCAAAACGGATATTTCCACCCATTTCCCGATTTTGAAAATTTGGACCGATTGCAATACTTTCATTACTAGTATAGCTCGCTATACTGTAGTAATAGAAAGTAAAAACAGATAAACGAAATACAGTCGAACCTGGATAAACGAGAATCCAAGGGACCATCTCATTTTTTCGTTTAAGGCGGTTTAATACAACCATTTTCTCGTTTATAAAGGTTTAGCAAAGTGGAAGAGCAAACTGATGAAAGCATGACAAATTTAAACAAGTTAAGAACAAATTCTGATTTATAGAGGTACCTAATTTTAAAGTTAAAAAACGCGTCCCGAATTTTTTCTGGGACAAAAACGGAAATTCGGGACAAAACGCCCCAAAATGAAAAACTGAACGGGACTGTCCCGGCCAATTCGGGACGTTTGGCAAGCCTACACATAACCCGAACCAAAGTTAAAGACTTTGCTGAAAAAATGACTAGTGGACTACTGGATCATTATGGATGGATCTCAAGCAACCAAACAGGCGCAACCTGGTTGGTTTCTCTTGTTCAGTCGCCGGGGTCAACGTTTTTCGTCAGCCTCTCAATCAGCCCCTAGGTCATTGCTTTGGGCTGACATTTGGCTTTGGCTACATAAAATTACGAGCGGAATTGGATGTCCTTCGTACTCAACCTTTGGTATATTTTTAGCAAGGGAAATTTCAGGCTGGTATCCTTCTAAAGCCAAACTAAACGAGTCTACTCCCTGGGTACCCCAGCCAGACCTTTTTTCAGTGCCTAATGTGCCAAACGAAAACAGTTGCAGAAATAGCTTAGACCTTAATTAAAAAGAGAACCCTTAAGATTATTAGGTATTGGTCATTGACCATGGAGTATCTACCCGGAGGGCACTATGGTCATCAAAGTAAGGAGACAAAACTAACCTGGTTGAGAGTGCCAGACTGCATAGTGTACCAGACAGTAGAGTCATCAGAAATGACATTAACCGAGTCGGTAGTCATCAATCATCAGATGACCGAGGATCAATTTGCGGCGACCATAGAGGATAAGAAGACCAAACTGTACTTGTGATTAGCTATGGGTGTTTTAGGATCGGTCTTACCAAATATTTATGGGTGAGTAGATGGTTGACTTTGGACTCAGAGAGCTGACGAAATCTCCTCTCAAAATCCGGAGGAAAGTTTAGTTGAGATTTCTGACAAACAAATACCTAGGTACTTAGCCAGCCTAGTTAGCTCAGTTGGTAGTGCGTCTGCCTTGTAAGCGTTGGCCGCGGGTTCGATTCCCGCCCGGGGCGGATTTTATCCTGATGGTATAATGTTCGTTCTCGGAACGGCTGGCTTTCTTCTATCCTGTCTTCCTTCTCTCTTCTATTTCGGGACGATAAGACCATAGCAGTTACAGTTCCCTCTGTCAAACCTCTTGAAAAAAATAGGTACTTACGATCGAGGTGGAGCGATGGAAACAAACCCTCTTCTGATTTCAAATCTGACTGTCACCAATCGCAAATCCGACACCGAAATTTTTCAACCAATCAGATAGGAGTATTTTGCCAATATTTGAAAATACTCTAATGTGATTGGTTGAAAAGTCCCGGTGTCACCGGCTTGTGCGAGTGAAAATCAGTGTTTTTTCGGGATCACTCATCACTCATTTATTCACTAACTCCAATGTATTGAATCCAATGGTTTACAAAAACTGCTTTGCTGTGCTGCGTGACTGTGCTGCGTAGCTGCGTCTCAATGTGCGCCGGGCCTGACTGTTGTATGTGTTATGATTGGTTTGGATTGGTTATATTGAAGAATGTTTGAGCCAGTTAATGATCAAGGCAAAGTCAGTCATTCCATGTTATATTAGTACTTACTACAATAAAGTACATCCTAAAATATTGACCAAGTTTTAATAGCTAGATTTTGCATTTAGGTAAATTGTCTGTAAATCTGATTGCTTTTTGCCACGATAATTTTCAAAAGTGGTGGTCAGATTTAAATGGAAAGCATCTCCATCTTAGTGCCTTTTCTGAACCAGTCAACTTTCGGCCCAAATTAGGGGGTGAAAAACGCGATAAAAACACAATAAATCAAGCCCGAGGTAGATAAATATAGATAGGTATATACTAGGTATTAATTAATCATTTATTAGACTTATCATCTCCAAATCCATCTACCTACAATATTAGCCATGGCCTGATGGAGGGCTCTATATTTTTTTTTTTAGTTTAAAAAGATGAGTGTTCCACCGCCGTTTTTATTTCGTAGCAATGGAACAACTGCTACATTAGACGCTTGTGGCCTGTGTCGTAGCATGCTTATCCCGTAGTATGCCTCTCATCAGATGGGCGAGAAGAGACACAGACACATACTTTCCGTCTGTGTCGTAGCATGCCCATCCCGTAGTATGCCTCTCATCAGATGGGCGAGAAGAGACACAATACTTCCCATTTACGGTGTGAGTTAACATGCCCATCCCGTAGTATGCCTCTCATCAGATGGGCGAGAAGAAGACAAATACTTCCCATTTAGGTGCTGGGTCAACACGAGAACCAGAAAGTAACCCGTAAATTATTTGCAATCGAAAAACGAGTACAAATTTTTGTCGATGGTGGGATTCGAACCCGGGACCTTCTGCATGGCAAGCAAGCACGTTACCACTAAAATTTTTGTCGATGGTGGGATTCGAACCCGGGACCTTCTGCATGGCAAGCAAGCGCGTTACCACTGGACCAACCGTGCCCCCTAAAAAAACATCTACAATAACAGTCTTTACTACTCCTTACTGAATAAATTGCTAGAAGCACCTACCGAAGTACCTATCTTCCCTACTGACCAAACACAATAGATCTTCCTTTAAGTCCTTCAAACCATCTTTATTCTTTACCTTACTCACCAAAACAAATCGCCACAGGCTCCCAAGAATGTATCTTCCTAACTGACCAATCAAAATAGATCTTCCTCGAAGTCCTTCAGAACATCTTTATTCTTTACCTACCTTACTGAGCAGAGAAGATGTGTTTGGTCAGTGACCAAATTCTGCTACCTTCCTTAGTCCTTACTCACCAAAACAAATCGCTATAGGCAACTTCCACAGTACCTACATACCTATATCTTCCTTACTGACCAACCAGTCTAAACACCATCTTACCTTTCTTCTTCAGCCGGTTATTTGGTTCACATGGATTGGTTTCTTGGTTCACGATGATTCAGTCTGATTCGGAACTCGGTGTTGATAAGTGCGTCAGTATCGTGCAGTGAATAGTTTCTAAAGTCGGATTCGTACGTAAATATTTACGATATATTCAGGAATTTAGTTAGGTATACCTATACCAGTGTTTTCCCATTTTCTATTCCTTTTAATGCTTAAAGGGCATAGAAACCAATAAGAAAATAATTTACTTCATTTCGCATTAAAAAAATATAAAATCTTTAGATTTCTGAATTCGAAATTTGTGCTGAAAAACGGATTAGAATTTTGTCAATTTATCTTTTGTGTGTTTCGTCTTTAATTTTTTGAACTATTTCGGTAGGTTTTTGCACCGCGGATTAATTATTATTTATTAAGCTTAGGTTGTCCTTATCCACTGAATCTTGGATTTGATTTGAACATTCTATTCTCGATAACCAATCTATTTGTTCAAAAAAAAAAGGAGGAAAAAAGACCAAATTTCACCAACCATACAGACCAGGTAAAAAGCAAGATAATAAGAATTAAAATCCCCAACTTTTTTTTTTTTTCTTTTCAAAACCCAAGTTTTCGTGAGCAGAAAACTAAGCTCCAAAATTTTCCATGCATATCATCTCTTAAGAAAATAAATTCAAGGGCTTGTATCCAAAAAGCACCTAACTCTGCTCAGGCAATTTTCGAGTAAAACAGTTTTACTAATGTTGAAAGTTGTTAAGAAGCATTTCGAAAAAGAATAATGTTGATATCTCCATTATTCATCAAGATACCCGAGTTTTTGTAGAAATACTCCCAATACTTTTCAATGGAAATCAAAAACTTTAAAACTCGTTTTACTCAAAACTCTTGATTTTCGCCTTCAAGCCCCTTCTCAAATAAATCTCCTCAACTATGGAAGCTTTCACCATATTGTAATTTTCTAGTAAGGGATTATTCCACTGCACGAGGAATAAACTATAGGAAAAGGGACCTACCTATAATAGACTATTATTAGAGGGACTTTGGCAAAGACTATTTTTTACCCTCCAGTTAAAAAATAAAAAAAAAATAAAACAATTTTCGAGTAAAACAGTTTTACTAATGTTGAAAGTTGTTAAGAAGCATTTCGAAAAAGAATAATGTTGATATCTCCATTATTCATTAAGATACCTACACGAGTTTTTGTAGTCCCAATACTTTTCATTGGAAATCAAAAACTTTAAAACTCGTTTTACTCAAAACTCTTGATTTTCGTCTTCAAGCCCCTTCTCAAATAAATCTCCTCAACTATGGAAGCTTTCACCATATTATAATTTTCTAGCAAGGGATTATTCCACTGCACGAGGCATAAACTATAGGAAAAGGGACCTACCTATAATAGACTATTATTAGAGGGACTTTGGCAAAGACTATTTTTTACCCTCCAGTTAAAAAATAAAAAAAAAATAAAAAAAATAGGTAGGTAAATAAATAAATAATAATAATAATATTTTTTTTTTACCTTCCACACAAAAAATCTCATTCTTTTCACGTGCTTTACTTTTAGCAAGTCAGTAAAGTAGCGTCCATAAATCGTCCCTTATCCTTTTTTCTCTTCGTCTGTGACCTCATTAAAAAAAGCTTAAAGTTCAGAATTTTGGACGCTGACGGTAGCAAAAAGAACTAAATTAGCTTTCCAAACACGCGAATGTTCGTTTAAATGTAATACCCATAACCTTTTAGGAAAAGAAAAAAAAAATACAGTAATATAATAATGAAAAAATATAGTCATAATAATAGTAATAATACAAATCCAAAAGGTAATTTTATAATTAGTAATAGGAGAAGGAAAAAATCGAAGTGGGAAAGAAAATAGTTAGGGGAAATCAGAGTTCCGTCAAAATTGAAAATTAGAAAACAAAAAAACCTATCACATATTTGCAAATTTACCTACAGGGAAAATGAAAAACCAATTAGATTGAACAGGAGTAAAATCATAGAAATGACCATGCAAAGAATGATCGCATTATGTATTGTATTATTAACCATGATAAAAATAACAGAAGACTTTCTTATGGCTTCTTTTTAAGTGGCAGGGTTCTCCTAGAGGAGCTTTGCCACCCAACCACAGGACTACCTCTTTCATACACAAAATAAAGGTTAGGCTCTCACTTCTGATTTTTTTTTCTTTTTTTTAAAGAGGTTTGACAGAGGGAACTGTAACTGCTATGGTCTTATCGTCCCAAAATCGAAGAAAGAAGGAAGACAGGATAGGAGAAAGCCAGCCGTTCCGAGAACGAACATCATCCCATCAGGATAAAATCCGCCCCGGGCGGGAATCGAACCCGCGGTCTAGCGCTTACAAGGCAGACGCACTACCAACTAAGCTAACTAGGCTGGCGAATTATTTTTATTTCACAAATTTTTCCCAAATCTTTCAACAAAATGTCAATTCTGAGCTAGGTCGGTATGGCCAAATGAACCATTATCGGAGACCATGATCAACATTTTCCAACACAGACAGGAAAATATCATCGGTACAAGTATTATGTACGGGTATGTCAGGTAATATTATGTATTCGAGCTCATAATTAACTTAGTAGAAATAGAAACTAATATGGGCAATATATCTCTCTCAACCCATGACTTAGTGCAATAACTTTTGCTTTCACAAAACTTTTGCTCCGAAGTTCAAACATCACACACAGAAAGTTGATACTCTTGGCTATATGAACGAGATTGTACCTCTACCTAATACGAGTACATGCAAGAAATAAATCAGGAAGATATATCAATTATTTTATAAAATATGATAAGTTCATTTAAAGGACATGATACTAGAGAACCTGGCAAAACTTCCATAGAAATCAATCAATGATTTCAAAGACAAAGAAAGCTAAATGGCTTTGCAAATTGCAATAGTGCCCACCAGATCCTTGAAGTAAAGCAGTTTTTAGCACGGTTGGTATCTGAATGCATGACTGTTTTGGGGGCATGTGCTGCTGGCCCGCATCCTCGGGATAATAATCCTAACAAAAAGACATTGTTAAATCGGTATTGTAATAGATTATGAAAGTTGCTTTTCATAAAGTGCTAATCTCAAAGAAAGGTTCTGCCAAAGGGTGACCAGAAATATATGTGTAGAAAAATCGCGTAAATCTGCAGATATCACTACCTCTGAACTCTCGTTTAATCTCCATATTTAAAGACGCTATAACTCTGAGGCAATATGAAGAATGCTGCAGTGGAGCATGCTTCAAACGCTTCAAAGCAGCATGTGCAGGGTAGCAACACGCCCCGCAAGCCCGCAAGACACCAACCACCTGTGCACTTGCCCCTCTAACCCTACCACACTTACACCCATGGACCTCTGGATGAGGCCGGTGCAGGTGGCTGAGTTCCTGGACCTACCCTTGGGACAAGAGTTTGGAGAGGTACTGTTACAACAACCAACAACATTGTAGCATGCTCTAAGACCATATCAATCTAATGCAAGCCAACCTGGTTAGCTTGGAGGGTAGCACGCCTGCCTTGTAAGGGCTAGGTCACAGTTTCGACTCCCACCCGAGGCGAACTTTATTCTAAACAGATAAGGTTTGTTCTCGGAATGGCTGGCTTTCTCCTATCCTGCCTTCCTTCTTTCTTTGCTTTTGGGACTCAGCAGTTACCCTTTGAAGGCTGCTGCATGTTGACTTATGTTGACCATCAATAAGGATGGTTTTGATGTTTGTGAACCATCCTTCATATTGCCTCAGTGTATCTGAGCCTTCATACAACTTCAGATGCCAATTCACTTTCTCATATGGTAATGGCAAAGTGTCGTGGTCCATACCTCCTGGTAGTCATTGAGGCATAACACATCTTCATTGAGGCATGTCACACTTATTATGACATCGGTATTCAGGTGACCAGAAATATATGTGTAGAAAAATCGCGTAAATCTGCAGATATCACTACCTCTGAACTCTCGTTTAATCTCCATATTTAAAGACACTATAACACTGAGGCAATATGAAGAATGCTGCAGTGGAGCATGCTTCAAACTCTTCAAAGCAGCATGTAGCAGGGTAGCAACACGCCCCGCAAGCCCGCAAGACACCAACCACCTGTTCACTTGCCCCTCTAACCCTACCACACTTACACCTTACACCCATGGACCTCTGGATGAGGCCGGTGCAGGTGGCTGAGTTCCTGGACCTACCCTTGGGACAAGAGTTTGGAGAGGTACTGTTACAACAACCAACAACATTGTAGCACGCTCTAAGACCATAGCAATCAAATACAAGTCAGCCTAGTTAACTTGGAAGGTAACGCGTCTGTCTTGTAAGGGCTACGTCAGAGGTTCGATTTCCGCCCAAGGCGAACTTTATTCTAAACACATTGTTACCCAATGTTTGTTCTCGGAACGGCTGGCTTTCTCCTATCCTGTCTACCTACCTCCTTTCTTCGCTTTTGGGACTCAGCAGTTACTCTTTGAAGGCTGCTGCATGTTGACTTATGTTGACCATCAATAAGGATGATTTTGATGTTTGTGAACCATCCTTCATATTGCCTTAGTGTATCTGAGCCCTCATACAACTTCAGATGCCAATTCACTTTCTCATATGGTAATGTATGACCTGACATTTCTTCTAGACGTCTCCTATACCCTGTCCCGTCTAGTCATTAGAACCTTTGATTTCTTCCTAGGCCATGTATTATTAGTAATATCAGATTTCTCAGTAATTACTTGTTAGCCAATACATGCTTTCATGCGTGTCAAATGCAGATCAAAAAGACCTATTTGTTCCTATTACCAAGGAACATACCTTTTTATCCAGGAATCTAAGTAAAGGTCTAGCCAAGATGAAGAATAATTAGGAAGACAATAATTTAAAGAAAGGACTTGTCAAAAATACAAGTACGTACCATAATCTAGTATGAGTATATACCTAAATGATATCAAGGTCTGTATTGGAATCTAGTGAGATTCTCAAAAATAGTCACCAACTTCTACGTCCTCTACAACCTACAACTATATACAAACAAACTTACCACTATACCTAAGCAAAAATGAGAGTCACCTATAGTAATAATAAGAGTTGCTGGTAGGAATTTTTCACATGGCATACCTCAAATAACATATCACAATGGAATCCTACTATACTATTATCTACAATGACTACCGTACTATCACTACCATCAATATTGAATATCTCTACCTACTCATTATTCATTAATCAAATGGTAGACCATATTGATACGTACCTACTACTCCATGTACATAAATCCATAGATCTGTATAGTGACATAGGTATGCGTCTTGAAGACATTTGTGAATATAGGAATGGTCATATCGGACTTAACAAAACCAATAATCGATGGGAATAGATACTAGTCCTACAAACATGTACGGCATCCTAGGTCAAAACTGACAATAAACCCACCATCTTTGTACATACCTACATACGTACCTAATTTCTTACTCTTACCTAAGTCAAACAGACTTACCCACGACTGAGATCAGTAAATTGAACAAACTCCAAATCCAAATATTTGCAGCAAAAAGTAAAAGTTCCTGAACCTGCTAAAAAAAAGTATAGGTCGGTGTGTTAACTAAAAAATAATACAAAATGGGTTTCGTAAACAAACAAAAATTGTGGGTTAGCGAAAAAGAAAGTAGTACCTAGTTGGTTGAGGATTTTTGTTGGTCAGTCTTATTTCGTATGTTTTGTAGATTCTAGATTGGTAGTTTTGGAATGTCAATGTTTTGGACAAGAGTAAAGCACGCTTGTAGAATGGTCGCATCATCATACATTTCTGAATGTCAGGCCGTTATCCCATAAATGGAATTTACTCGTAGATCTTCTGGTTCAAGAATCTTTTATGGATTGTGGGTATATTCGTACCTGTAACCTGTCTCCTTTTGCAAAGTCATTCTATCATCATGTAAACTCATAGGAAATGCAATTATTGGATCAATGTACTCACATTGTTTCTCATTTTTGCTGATCAAAAGAAGAGCAATCTCATCTTGTTCCTCGTCTTCTTATTTCTTCATTTTGAAATCCATTTAAGAGGAGTGTAAAAAAGATTCCTAGGAAGGAAAGTGAAAAAGCATCTCCTTAGTAGGTCTTTTGATTAGGTGACCATCAATAAGGGTGTTTATTTTATGTAAAAGAATTCTTCTCTTCAATCCTTTTCCGTGTCCTCTTCTTTCTCAAGCCTTAAATTTTCAGTAGTCAGCGACGTAGAGCGCCCGGTCATTGATCTCCTCTTAAGAAGAGTTGAAATCGTTATCAAAATCTTCTCGTTTACCCCCTACCTGGACTCCAAATTATAAAACCTCATAACTACAAGTTATAGTCATAACAGCAACTCCATAATTATTATATTAGCTACAGTCATAGGTATAGCTAGGATATTCCTACCAAATTTCAGCTTTCTAGGTGTTGTGGTTCTCGAGATAGAGCGATCAGTGTGTGAAATGTGAATGAGTGAATGGATCTTTTTCTTATAATATGAGATGTATGCCTCCCCCCCCTTCATTAAATGGGTGAGAGGACATAGTATCGACTTACACTAGATATTATCGAAATTTCGTGTCCTGCCCCCCCCTTGCTGAAATCCTGGCTACGCCCTTGAAACCTCATAACTACAAGTTATAGTCATAACAGCAACTCCATAATTATTATATTAGCCAGAGTCATAGCGTCATAGGTATAGCTAGGCAATCTCTAGACATACAATAACCATCTGACCATTTGGCTGAGCTTGGCAATGGCAATACAGATAAAAACAAAATATCCCACAGTGCTGGCATAACTATTGGAATATTACAGATAGCAAGCAAATATTAGATAAAAACTAAATTAGAAAGTTCCCCATCCGAAATGTGAACCATAAAGATGCAAGATTTGCAGCCCACATCTCAAACTGCTCAAAGAAGTCAAATAGGTAACTACTCAGAACTTTTTCTCCTGTCTAGCAAAAAGTTGAACTTATGATCTCACTGATATTCTGAGCAATATACACCATCTTCTACCAATCTAAAATCTACTTTTTACTTTTTCTTACAAATAAACATCGGTTAGGTATAACTATACCCCGTAATTTTGTTAAAAAATTTAATGAATTTTATTAACAAACATGTAAAACAACCAAAGAAAATTTGGACAGCATTAAAGCAGAACAGAACCTTCCATAACCATAAGGCAATTCAACTTATAGATGGTTCTTTTCTTTTTGAAGCTGTCCATTTGCAAGCTAGGTTTTGAGCTTGAGGCCCCTAAATCATATATAGGCCCTAGAGGTCTTTTTGCCGAGTTCTATAGTTCACTCAACGACCCAATTAGTAGCAACTACGATTACAATTCCACAAACCTCAAAGTCTGGACTTCTGGGAGGTCAAAATTTGGTCTGACAATCTTATACTAATGTACTCTCCTACATCTTTGTAAATTTTGTACCATCTTCCAAACACCTCTAGAGGCAAAACCATGTAACATTTTACAAGGTGTTAATATGCATGTCATTGTGATGTAAATATGGAGCATAACAATATTAATAACATGTACTTACTCGTAGAATACTTAGATGTGGTTTATGTAGGCAGGAATATTCATTGAATTCAATGACTTTGGGAACCTGAGGAGTGTTTTCTTGATGATAGGGGTTGTCAAACTGTGGATTGAGGGATTATCATGGACCATAACCATAATATATTATCTTTCCCCCAATGCCCTCATGCACTTTCCCGAAATTTCCTGGATTTAGATAAAAGTCTTCGGATGACAGGTGGCATTTACTGAAGAAAAGTTCGTTTTGGAAAATCAATATGGTAAAAAATAATAATAAATATAATAATCGTGATTCTATGAATTGGTTCAGTTTTTCGTCCACCGTTTAATATTATCTAGGTATTCGTCCCATCAAACCCCCACTTATTCGTCCATCTTGTATTCAATGGTAAATCTTTACTGATATTTCCCACGGATTTAAATTTTTGTTCCCTCAGGTACTTTACTTTCCAGATCCGCGAGGTAGGCATGGTATCTCTCACTGTTTTGAAGTTGGAAGGAATCAATTTGGGGACCACTACGAAAGTTTCAAGTGAGACACTTCACTCTGTTCAACACATAACTCCCATGTTCAATATTCATAAAGCACTGTATAACTCTTCATGATAATGGTAATGTCATCTCTATTATACGCCTGACCTTGGATTATATCACCCAGGATTCTGACATATTGACATACATTGTGGGAATTTAGAGAAAAAGTTTCAAGACTTTGTGAACAAAATCTCAAGATACCAAAATACCAAGAGAATAAAATAAATAATGGTCCCCTAGGTATTCTGTCAAAAATTGTCACATGCATTAAGAGACCTTAGTAGGTAATTTACGTATTCCACTAAAACTACGAGACTTGTACCTACTCATCTCAAAACTTTGAACCTTGGATATCCAAACTACTTAATAGAGCCCAATGACAGAAAATTTAAAAGAAATGATGCTTCATAAAATAAATATGATTGTAGTTTTATTACATAAATATTATAGATACATAGAATATCCTATTGTCATCTCGCTCTTTAGTATAAATAAATTTCAAGTCATCCTAGTACAAAGTGCTTCAAAAGTTGGTTGCAAGATTTGAACCACGGTTGCAAGATTTCAACAAGCAATTCAATTCAAACACATCTACTTAATTCGAACAATCAAACAAACAGAGATCCAATGGAAGTATTTATTATTATGTTAAAGCTCTTCTTGATCCCTTGTGGGCCGCGTCCCTTTTAGTTTAGGACCATTGTAAAGTAGGTATGTAAAAATTTCGTCACAAAGAATTTCAAAATCCACAATCTCCAGTCCTCACAATTGAAGTCCACAAAGCATATGTCCACAAATACCTAGAGTAAGAAAGGAAAAAAAAAAATCCACAATCGCCATCGCCTGGGTTCTTCGGTCTTCTTTGTTTGTCTCTGTCATCATTTCACACATCTCTACATCCACAGGTTTTGTAGGTCACCCAGCATTAGGAATACTAATTTCCAAGGAAATTTTTTTCAAAATTTTCCTTTCTAATGCCATTTTGCCATTCGATTTTTGCAATTTTATCACTTAGTAACAAAGTCATATTCCACTCGATTCTTTTATTTCAAGAGATTAATCATGAGACTCATTAGAGCCAGGATCATCAATTGGAACTTGTAACAACACTCAAGTTAAGTTTTCAATCTAGATATTTTAACCTACCTACATTAAAGCATTAAGCCATATTCTTGGTATACCCAAACATGATTTGAATTGAGCACCAAATATTTTAACTTTCGTATGCAAATATCTCACTGAAACTGAGAGAAATCAGAACAAATATATTTTCTTTTGATAATTATACACCTAGTATACAATTTCTTAATTTTAAGTACCTACCCCTTCCCTTCAAATATTTTAACTTTCGTATGCAAATATCTCACTGAAACTGAGAGAAATCAGAACAAATATATTTTCTTTTGATAATTATACACCTAAGTATACAATTTCTTAATTTTAAGTACCTACCCCTTCCCTTAAAGAAAAAGATATGAAATCTTGACTTTCAAAGAAAATTATAGTAATGAAAAGAAAAAAAGATCGAAATTTTTCAGAGATCCTAGAAGATTGTGATAAACAAAAAGAAGACAAAAGGAAAACAGCTAGGTATAAGGAACAAGCTGGTACTTATCTAATGAATCTACATTCTACAATTTATATTGTAAGAGAAAATAATGAAATGTGATTGTGGGCAATCTAAACTGACTGAAATACCCAGAAGAAAATGATCTAGTCAAAGAAAAGTTGAAGAAGAAAAATATAATCCTATACAGGAAAATAATGAAATGTGATTGTGGGCAATCTAAACTGACTGAAATACCCAGAAGAAAATGATCTAGTCAAAGAAAAGTTGAAGAAGAAGAAAAATATAATCCTATAATCCTATACTGTCCCTTAATTTTGAATTAAATCGATATTGAACTTTGAAGAGTAAATTTTGTGCCAGTAAATTGCAAATGATTTAGATTTTGCTAAACCAAAAAATACAAATTTAATTTTTTATGATACCTACCTATCTAGTAAATAGTGTATATTTTTGTATTATTCAACAGGCATAAAACAGCGTTTCCCAAAAATAAATGTAAAGTAAATGGTAATTTTTCTTTCAAATTAATGGCAGTGATGAGAACAATAATTTTATAAGTGTCAGCGTTACCTAAATTGGTACCGACCCAGTCAAAAGACAAAATGTTGGGAACCGCTGTTTTAGAAAGCAATAATAATGTGAATATTCAGACAATAATTTTGCGTTTATATTATAAAACAAAATGAACATTGATGAAATAAAGTCAAAATTATCATTTATATCGACTGGAAATCACCCAATCAGATAGTGTTCTTATTTTATTTTATTATTATTATTTCTACCTCCTGTGTTAATTTTTTCCCCTCAAGTTTGAAACCTGAATACCTACACCCCGAATCCTTCTAAAGTCACCCGTCTAGATGTTAGCCACACTCGACGTTGCTTCTTCTTATTCCTGTTCCTCTTCTTTCTTTTTCAATTTTATTTCAATTCAATTTTATCTAGTTTTTCTTCTCCTCCTTCGCTCCTCTTCCTCTTCTTCTTCTTCTTATTCCTTCTTCTTCTTCTTCTCTTTCTTCTTCTTCTTCTCTTTCTTCTCCTTCTTCTTTTTCTTCTCCTTCTTCTTCTTCTTCTTCTTCTTCTTCTCCTCCTCCTCCTCCTCCTCCTTCTTCTTCCTCTTCTTCTTCTTCCTCTTCTTACCAGATGAAAACTCAAGGCGGGGGGCGGGGTGACAGGGTTGCCAAAGCTTACATCGAGGACAATTGAATTACTCCGAGTTTCAAATAGAAAACTACAAGTTATAAAACTATGTATAACGAATATAACGATGAGTTAACGTCTATAACGAGTTATTATAACTTAAATTCTAAAACGAGTTACACTAACTTTCAGGTCGAGAATAACCATGTTACAAGTTCTAGTCTGTAGCAGAATATTTATGTGTTTTTAGGAGAGAGAGAGAGAGAGAGAGAGAGAGAGAGAGAGAGAGAGAGAGGTTCGCAACTGAGGGAACTGCAATAGTGATGGTCTTCTCGTCTCGAAAGCGAAGAGAGAAGAAAGAAAGGATAGGAGAAAGCCAGCCGTTCCGAGAACGAACCTTATCCGTTCAGGGTAAAGTCCACTCCGGGCGGAAATCGAACCTGCGACCTAGCTTTTACAAGGCAGATGCGCTAACCTCCAAGCAAAACTAGGCTGGCTCCTCTGGTATTTGGCCATTGTCTGTGACCTATAGAGTTATATACATAGACTAAAAGGAACTTTAGGATATCCCCCCCCCCTGACTCTTATCCCACAATACCTACGACTGTACGAGTATTGTTATTGTTTGAACGAAACTTTTTTTTTTTTTTTTTTTTTTTTTAAGGGTTTTGAAAAGCTAAAAGCCCTTTCTTCGGTAAGGCTCTTCCGCGTGAATAGACAAACGCCTATTCAGTATTCCACCCTCATGTCTATAATAATATCTAATATCTATAGGAAATCAATATCCTTTTACAAACTATTGCTAAGAATCTATGGGTGATCGGACAACACCAATATCGTCCATCTACAATATCTATCCGATGTCTTTCCAAAAGATTCAAAAGGTTTTGTCGGGTCGACATCAATCGAATCAACCATCGCGCAGACAGGAACATTCGCGATCCAGCGCCCAAGCTAAGGCGGCCCCGCGCTAAAATAGGACTACCCCTATTATAAGCAGACCCTTGCCAGACCGAAAGAGGATAGACAAAGGAAGAGAGAAGCTAAAGCCCTGCTATTCTGGTATCGTCAATGTCAAGGGAGAAAGTTTTGA
>NW_007377801.1:63322-95785 GCF_000475195.1 Diaphorina citri | reverse complement strand
AGAGAAAGAGAGAGAGAGAGAGAGAGAGAGAGAGAGAGAGAGAGAGAGAGAGAGAGAGAGACGAAGGGGAAAATAGAGAGAGTTTTTTTTAAAAGAAAAAAAAAAATGGAAAATGGTATCACTTTGTACAGAAATAATTGGCTTCGTGCTGAGGGTGTGACATAAAATGTAGTCGATAATACCTAAATTTGAAATTGAGGTGAAAACTATGTAATAATAATAATAATAATAATAATAATAATAATAATAATAAAAAGTCCATTTGAATATTGGTGATCCTAAAATGAACTGTGTTCATTGATAAATCTATATTATAAATATGTACTTCACATAGGTACCTACCTAATTGTATCTATTCTTAGCCTGCTGGTAACTTACTTTTGATCCCATTGGTTGGAATCGACCTCGTTTGGTATTAATACTTACTTATTATTGGCTGCGGCCTTAACGACCATAAGCCTGTGTCACAGCAGCTGCCTATTCTCCTCTCTCCAAAGTCACTTGGTATTAAATAGGTAATACTTTTTATTCCTATCTCACATGATTAACATTATTAAATTTTAAGTTGATTTAACATTTATTATTATTATCTTATCGTCCCGAAATCGGAGAGAGAAGGAAGACAGGATAGGAGAAAGCCAGCCGTTCCGAGAACGAACATTATCCCATCAGGATAAAATCCGCCCCGGGTGGGAATCGAACCCGCGGCCTAGCGCTTACAAGGCAGACGCACTACCAACTAAGCTAACTAGGCTGGCACATTTTATGTTAAATCAAATAAAATCCGCCCCGGGCGGGAATCGAACCCGCGGCCTAGCGCTTACAAGGCAGACACACTACCAACTAAGCTAACTAGGCTGGCACATTTAATGTTAAATCAGCTTAAAGTAGAGGAATATCATTCCCTTTAACTAAATATCTAACTTTTCCTATAAAATGTCTCTCTTCCTAATATTATGTAGAAGAGAGATAGAAAGAGAGAGATATGAAGCGAGAGAGAGAGATATGAAGAGAGAGAGAGATATGAAGAGAGAGAGAGATGAAGAGAGAGAGAGAGATAGGAAGAGAGAGAGATATGAAGAGAGAGAGAGAAAGAGAAACTACACGTGTTGGCAACAAAAATTCAAATGAGGTTTGCATATTGTGTGAGAAAATTAAAAACTTTTTTTTATATACAGTGTTGCCAAGAGCCAACTCGTGAGATAGAGAGACTGAAAGAGAGAAGGACAAGTAGAGAAAAAGAAGGAGAGAGTATAGAGAAAGGGGGAGAAAGAGGAAGAAAGAAGGATAGATAAAATCCGCCCCGGGCGGGAATCGAACCCGCGACCTAGCGCTTACAAGGCAGACGCGCTACCAACTAAGCTAACTAAGCTGGCTGTTTTGGAAAACTTAGAAAACTTTCTGTAGCCTATCTATAACATCTACCTGCCTATAACCACAACAGGCTATGGGGTATCTAGAATTTATAACATTTTCCTATAACTAAAGGATATCTATAATCTATAATAATTATCTTACTTCCCACCTTTATGACTTTATCCCAAACAGATAAGGTGCGCTCTCGGAATGGCTTTCTTTCCCGAAATCGAAGCGAAAGAAGACAATAATTCTTTCTCTTCGATTTCGAGACGATAAGACCTCGGTTGTTACAGTTCATCCCAAATGGATGTATGGAGGCATCTACCTAATATTCTCTCTCTCTCTCTCTCTCTCTCTCTCTCTCTCTCTCCCTCTCCCTCTCTCTCTCTCTCTCTCTTTCTCTCTCTCTCCCTCTCTTGTACAAGAGATGAAATGATCTCGAATAAATTTGATTAAACATTGTACATGAATAAACAAAATTAATTAACACATTGTTCTATTGTTCTGTTAGAGAGAGAGAGAGAACAATCATGTATATTCAAATATGCGGGTGTTGTGTACCAACACCAACAATATGGTAGGTATTGTAGAGAGAGAGAGAGACAGACGAAGGGGAAAATAGAGAGAGTTTTTTTAATGAAAAAAAAGGAAAAAAATGGAAAATGGTATCACTTTGTACACAAATAATTGGCTTCGTGCTGAGGGAGTGACATGAAATAAAGCAGCAGAATCTTCTTCTTCTTCTTCTTCTTCTTCTTCTTCTTCTTCTTCTTCTTCTTCTTCTTCTTCTTCTTCTTCTTCTTCCTCATTCTTGTTCTTCTCCTTCTTCTATTCTCGTCGTCACAGACCGAAAAGTTTTTCCTTTACGATTTGGCCATGATTAATCATTATACAGGGTGCTACACAAAGTACGAGACATAACACATACGTAGACAGGGTGTAGACAGACAAAGTATTTATTTGTTTTTCATCTATCTTGGTCTGAAGATGATGTCCTGAGTGACATCGAAAGCTCACCAAATTAAAAACCTCCTAATCGTAATTGTCTTGATAAAAATATTGTATTTTATTTTTATCTGTTTTTGATTTAGGTATAATATGTAATATGTAAGCCTTCTTTTTTTTTCAGTATACCTAGGTAGGTAAGTATTTGTTTTATCCCCTTCACAATGATAATCTTAAGCTAAATCCTAAATAGCACCACCACCCTACATTTAGTACAAGTTTAGAAAAAACTAAAAACTATTTCAACACGGGAGGGGTATGATGAAAAATAAAATGTACAAAACACAGACAGAAGAAGAGGGGAAGGAGAAAGCATAGGAGTAGGGGAAGAGAAACTGTAGGAGAGGGGGTAGAGTATAGAAAAGACAAGAGAGGGGGGGAAGAGAAAATGTAGGAGAGGGAGGAGAGGAGAAAAAACATTAGTAGGGGGGAGGAGATAGGACAGGATCAAAGAGGGTGAAAAGGATCAAGAATATATAGATGCAAGAATGCATAGGGAGGGGGGAATGATGGTATAAGTAATTGGGAATGTATTCAAATGGACATAGATTAATGATCTAGAGAAGGGACATTAGTGGGGGAAGGAGATAAGACAGGATCAAAGAGGGTGAAAAGTTTAAGGATCAAGATGCAAGAATGCATAGGGAGGGGGGAATGATGGTATAAATAATGGGGATGTATTCAAATGGACATAGATTAATGATCTCTACTAAATATTATGAGTATAGGGGTAGGTTGGATATTTGTTAGGGAGGATTTTTCGAGACAAGATCCATCCAAGAAAGAAAAAAAGTTTTCTTCGTCAGAAAAAAATGCACTTGGGGATTCCTGCGTAGGGTTAATAATAGATAATAATAATAATAGTGCTTATTTATACTGCTCGCATAGGACTGAAAAGTCCCTTTACTCCAGCAGTAGGCTACTACTATTATTGTGGTCAAATTCTCAAATTATATATATTGAGGATAAAATTCCATACCTCGGCTGGGATTGAACCCACGCCCTCCTGTTTACCAGGCGAGCGCCTTGACCACTACACCACCGAGGTTAATAACTTCTTCATCTCAAAAAAATTTCTGTAGAAAATCGAATTCTAAATTCTACTAATTTAGATAGGTACCTACCTATCTACATATTATACCTTACTTCTTCTTCAAAAATCAATCCTTTAGTTATACACAATTTTATTATACAATTATACATACAATACAAACATACCTACCTACCTACCTACCTATTCTTAAAAATAAAAACAAAACCGATGAACTAAGTACCTACAACCTAATTTTGCAATTTTGCATGGAGTATTAGGTAAATTCAAATAATATATTTTCTGATTTTATCTAATTTTGCATGGACTATTAGAGAAATCAAAACATTTTCTGATTTTCTCTCTCACTCACTCCCTCACTTTAAACCATTTCCTCTCTCACTCACTCCCTCACTGGAAACCATTTCCTCTCTCACTCACTCCCTCACTCGAAACCACGCGTCGAGTGACCTTGAACTTGTCTCCACTCTGCTATGATTTCCTATCTCGCTCTCTCCTTTGCACTTCTCTACCCTCTATCTCGCTCTATGTATTTCTTTCTCTTTACTTTGCGCTTCCTTTGATCTTGTCTTGTTTCGACTCTGCTATCTCCTCTCTCTCGTCTTTACAAAAGAAAACAATGGAAGTATGGTTTGTTTGATTCATAAAATAAAGTCGATTACATTATTTTATTTAAAGGAGGTATAAATACAAGTTCGGCCATGCCTTTTCTACAAGTTTGGCCATGCTTCGGGATGAACTAGTTCCTCATAAGTTTAGTATTGAGATAGTGTTGCAGATTGCATAATCAAATAAATAGGCGGCATTCACAAAATTTATTCTGTTTCTTTTCTTTTCTTTAAGAGGTTTGACAGAGGAAACTTAACTGTACTTTTTTAAGCGAATGCAAATATCAAGTTTTTTTTTAAAGAGGTTTGACAGAGGGAACTGTGACTGCTAGAGAAATCGAAGAGAGAAGGAAGACAGGATAGGAGAAAGCCAGCCGTTCCGAGAACGAACATTATCCCATCAGGATAAAACCCGCCCCGGGCGGGAATCGAACCCGCGGCCTAGCGCTTACAAGGCAGACGCACTACCAACTAAGCTAACTAGGCTGGCTAAATATTCTGTTTCAATTTTATTCTTGGAAGGTCAATTTTGTCCTTTGTAAGCGCTAGGTAGCAGTTTCGATTTATCCTAAACAGATGAAGAAGAGGAGAGGGAGAGAAAGAAAAGATTTGGAAGGAAAGAGAGAGAGAGAGAGAAAGGAGGAAAGGAAAAAGAGAAAAGAATACCTATCGTCTTTCCAAACGAATCACCAAGTAGAAAAATAATGATAGAAAACAGAACGCCCCCCCCCCCTCTCCTATTGAAATTAAATTTCCACTTAAATTGTTTTTCTACCTCAAGTGTTTCCACTGACACTCAGGAGGATGATGATGAAAAGTCATTCAAGCAGAATAGAATACGGTACAGGCTACAGGGTCACTAAGTCACTATAGGTACTTAGGTGAGGGCAGTAATGCCCGCCACTCACAATCAGACAGTCTGACACCGTCGGAGCATGTGTAGCGGAAAAAAAAAACTCGAGACCTATAGGTATAGGTATCTCAGACCATCTGCCAGACCGCGGTTTTACAGACTCAGGTCTGTGAGACAGCCGGAATGTGTGTCGCGGAAAAAGCTCTATTACCTACCTAGGTCTCTCAGACGTCAGGTTGCCAACCGTCCCGTATTTCCCGGGATTTTAAAACACCCCTCACCCACTAAAAAAAAAAAAAAAAAAAAAAAAACTAGGGTGCCGGCAGCCTAACCTGGGTTTCGGTACTCTAATATTGAACTCTATATCGGGAAGCTCGACACTATTAATATATAGCATTCCAGCAGCCTAAATCAGGGGAAGTAACCCAATAATAGAGTTCTTCCACCCTAAAGTTGTGGCACCCTGTCACCAATCAGGGGAAGTAACCCAATAATAGAGTTCTTCCACCCTAAAGTTGTGGCACCCTGTCACCATTTTTCTCAGTGCAGTCTGTCATATTGCAGCAGAGACAATATACCTAGGGTATCACCCTCTTCCTTTTCTTATTTCTTACGGGGTGGTAGGTAATAAAATAAATGATCCGTGAAATAATATCTGCCTACGATGTGCATTCTAATGTCATAAACTTTATTTTATATACAGGGTGTCAAAACAATACAGTTCTGATTTACATGGAAGGTCTCTTCGATAACTTCGTCATTATGAGTGAATCACCCTATAAATATTATCTAATGGAACTTTTTAGTCCAATGTCTCCTATGTCTTCTTCTTTCTCTTTTTTTTTTATTCTTCGATTTTACATTATTTATCTCTCTCTTCTTTTGCTTACAAATCCTTATTCTATTCTTTAACATATCTACCTCTTATAAGAATATCTAACAATATTCTTCTTCTTCCTCCTCAACTCCTCGTTCTTCTTCTTCTTCTTCTTCTTCTTCTTCTTCTTCTTCTTCTTCTTCTTCTTCTTCTTCCTCATTCTTCTTCTTCTCCTTCTTCTATTCTCGTCGTCACAGACCGAAAAGTTTTTCCTTTACGATTTGGCCATGATTATTTATTAAAAATTAACAGATAATTATTATAGGTACCTATGTAGGTGGGGTTTAAGGTAAGTAGGTAATGGATAAAATTATTTTACCTGTTTCAAATCTACTACTAAATTACTTTCATTGAGCATAGAAATTCTCTCTCACTTTGAAGTTCTTATAATTGGACAGAATTAAGCAGCTGAAAGGAACCATTCATGAGGGAAATTGCTCTGTCCAATTGTGCTTTCTATTTTCTCGTTATGAACCCCAACAAAATAGGAGAGACCTTCGAAGGCTGCGTAGGTGAGGCTTTTTAGTGGACTTTTTACCTAAGAGATTATTTTCATTTAGCCAGTCTAATTAGCTTGGATGGTAGAGCGTCTGCCTTGCGCTAGGTACCGGGTTCGATTTTATCCTGAAGGGATAAAGTTCGTTCCCGGAACGGCTGGCTTTCTCCTATCCTGTCTTCCTTCTCTCTTCGATTTCGGGACGATAAGACCTTAGTGGGTACAGTTCCCTCTGTCAAACCTCTTTTTTAACTCTTGAAAAAAAAATAGGTATTATATTACCTATATCCGTTTATCCATTATTTACGATTAGCAAAGATCTAACACGCTTTCCAATCCTATAATTCGAAAACAAAAGAAAATAGGTATATTACCCGCATTTATTATTAATACCTATTAAAAATATTAAAATAACTGTCTTCTTTTATTTTTCTTTCTACGCGACAAATACCGGTCTGTGATTTGTGAGGCGGTCATTCATAACCATGTCATTATGTCCAATCTGCATAGCGATGGATAAATGAAGTAGGTAGGTACCGTAGGTAAATGACTCTGATTAGATAGGTAGGTACTTGGATAGAGTCATTACAGAACACATTTTGTTAAAAACTTTGGCTGTAAAATACATAAAATAAAACACCTATAAATTTACCTTAACAATATTTGAAAATACTCTAATGTGATTGGTTGAAAAGTCCCGGTGTCACCGGCTTGTGCGAGTGAAAATCAGTGTTTTTTCGGGATCGCTCATCACTCATTTATTCACTAACTCCAATGTAAGATCCCTACTTGTCAAGACCGTGCCTTAGGCAGTATTAGCGGTTAGTCTGCTGGTTATTGGTACAACATTCGGCATTCGGATCAATCACATTGGACGATTAATCGATAGAAAATTGCTATCGATAATTTCAATACAAGATGATGTTGATCATTCCGGTGTGAACTGGTGGTGAGGATCTGACCTAGTCTTGAGGAACCAGGACTAATTCCTAAACCAGAAATTAACAGGTTAGGTACCTAGATAATTTCTAAACCACCTGACCTAATAGTCTTCAAACCCAACGAAGAGCCATTTCCAATTTTCCACTCTCTAGATTTCAGATCGATTCTGAAGACAATGTTATTTTAGAGTCTGAAGTAATGCTACTGTGGTGGTGCCCTCGTATAAATTTGTAAAAGAAAGAAAGAAACCAGAGACCACCGAATCGTGATTTTCCTTTTGAGGACTCGATTCCAAACCACCTGTTATTTCCTCGCCTTCCTCTTTGCTACCTCCTTTTTCTTCTTCTTCTTCTTCTTCTTCTTCTTCTTCTTCTTCTTCTTCTTCTTTTGTGTTGAAGCAGAGATGACACAATTTGTGAATATGACGAAAATTTGATCATTAAAATTTCGATCCTGATCCGGTTTTTTTTGGGCTTTGGTAGGGACCGCTAAGCGACTCCTAAAGTTTACTGAACCACTAGAAATTTCTTGACTACCGAAGGAATCACGATTTTTACATGGTTTTACTTAACTTGAGATCTCTGTTTGTAATTTGTTTGTTTGGGTCAAATCTTGTTCTTTCTAAGAATTCTTCCTTCAACACAACTGTAACCTCAGTTTCTAACTGAAAGCTGTGAACACTACACGCTGCTCTGGCTGGTTTAATTTTTACCTGACTCATTTCTATCAGACCATCAGACTCAGACCACCTGCTGGTGATGGTATGGTCTGATTTGTATCAAAATCATTACGATGGTCATCATGGTCAATCACCCGAATCAACAGGTGGCAATTAAGTTTAAATTTATTTGGTTTCTAATTTTCAGAGTGATTTTTTAACAATCATTTTGATGCTAACCCATTGTCAGAATGTCAGAAAAACTAGGTAGCTAGGTACCCAACCTAAAAGATCTGAAAAAGATCGTTTTGTTTTACGTGAAAAAAGGCCAATATTTCATTTCTGGACTTATTGACTGTTGTATGTGTTATGATTGGGTTGGATTGGTTATATTGAAGAAGATGTTTGAGCCAGTTAATGATCAAGGCAAAGTCAGTCATTCCATGTTAGTACTTACTTCAAGTAAGTACATCCTAAAATATTGACCAAGTTTTAATAGCCAGATTTTACATTTAGGTAAATTGTCTGTAAATCTGATTGCTTTTTGCCACGTGCCTTTTCTGAACCAGTCAACTTTCCGTCCAAATTAGGGGGTGAAAAACACGATAAATCAAGCCCCAGGTAGATAAATATAGATAGGTACTAGGTATTAATTAATCATTTATTAGACTTATCATCTTCAAATCCATCTACAATATTAGCCATGGCCTGGAGGGCTCTATATTGACCAAAACATATTCCTTACTGAACAAATTGCTAGAGGCACCTACCAAAGTACGTATCTCCCCTACTGACCAAACACAATAGATCTTCCTTTAAGTCCTTCAAACCATCTTTGTTCTTTACCTTACTCACCAAAACAAATCACCACAGGCTCCCAAGAACGTATCTTCCTGACTGACCAATCAAAATAGATCTTCCAGTCTTCCTTGAAGTCCTTCAGAACATCTTTATTCTTTACCTTACTGAGCAGAGAAGATGTGTTTGGTCAGTGACCAAATTCTGCTTGCCTTCCTTAGTCCTGACTCACCAAAACAAATCGCTATAGGCACCTTCCATAGTACCTACATACCTATATCTTCCTTACTGGCCAACCAGTCTAAACACCATCTTACCTTTCTTCTTCAGCCGGTTGTTTGGTTCACATGGATTGGTTTCTTGGTTCACGATGATTCAGTCTGATTCGGAACTCGGTGTTGACAAGTGCGTCAGTATCGTGCAGTGAATAGTTTCTGAAATCGGATTCGTACGTAAATATTTACGATATATTCAGGAATTTAGTTAGGTAGGTATATACCAGTGTTTTTCCATTTTATATTCCTTTTAATGCTTAAAGGGCATAGAAACCAATAAGAAAATAATTTACTTCATTTCGCATTAAAAAATTATAAAATCTTTAGATTTCTGAAATCGAAATGTGTGCTGAAAAACGGATTAGAATTTTGTCAATTTATCTTTTGTCTGTTTCGTCTTTAATTTTTGGAACTATTTCGGTAGGTTTTTGCACCGCGGATTAATTATTATTTATAAGCTTAGGTTGTCCTTATCCACTGAATCTTGAATTTGATTTGAACTTTCTATTCTCGATAACCAATCTATTTGTTCAAAAAAAAGGAGGATTATTTCACTTTTACATCATGTCCCCTTTGGCTTCCTACTTGGTGACTACACCTTCACCGAAGCAATAGATATTGCCAATAACTTTGCTAATATTCTAAACAGTGACTTATCAATAAACTGCAAGTCCATTTGAAATACAACATGAGCTACAAGCTTATTTGATATATTGCATAGACACTTCAGATGAAATTGGTATTACTTCAAATGAAATTGGTGAAAGGCACCATTATGCATAAGAAAAGGAAGGTATAGAAGATGAGGCAATTCTAGAAGTCCTGATTGAGATTATGGTCTCTTGAGTGGAAAGTAACTTGGCAAATTTGATGCCTGAACCAGTTTTGATGCTACGTAGAATCTTCATTTGCCAAAAGGGTGCCGGGAGGCGCGTGAACGTCAAGAGTTTGAAATACCGCCCGAACCAACACGATAGAATTTGACTATAACATAGGTAACAGAGCTCTGATGACCAATTTGAAAGTCCAAGTCTCAAACGGGCACCTCCTTAAGTTCAGTTCAATCCAACCAGAATCCAAATATTGACCATGTATTGTTCTAGCAAACAGCCCTAAAGGATGAGTTGAGCTTACCTATGTATTGTTCTAGCGTTTGGACACTTGTACAGGTATTATTATTAACGCTCACTCTAACAGCAGTTGTTGTTATTATTATGAACATACCTATAACAACTCCCAAGTTATAACTTGGCTGTAGGCAGAATGCCCGCTCCAGTTGATGCAGCATGTACCTACTTATGTACTTCTGATGAAATTGGTGAAAGGTCTGCAAGATAGATATAACTATAAGGTATGCAAGATAAGGAAAGGTTCATAAAAAAAGGTAACAATACAAAATGATCATAAATCAAAAGATATAATTGTTGTGCAGCATAAAAGAGAATATTTCTCCAATATGTATGGAGATAATGTACTCTGAGTGAGGTAAATAGGTAATCCCGAAGAAATATTTAATTAGGTAGGTATGTACATTTAACTGCACTCTTCCGCGGATTGTGGACTTCAGACGGCCGGCCGCAGGCCATTCGGCATTTTAGCGCACTCTAGGTGCCGCCATTTGAGACAATGAGACCTAACAACCTAACTGGACAAATGATAAACCCTGAAGATTTCATTGGTATTGTAAGGAACTCCACTCACCTCGTACTGCCACATTTTAGCAACTCTCATAATTTCCAAGGAAATTTTTTTCAAAATTTTCCTTTCTAATGCCATTTTGCCATTCGATTTTTGCAATTTTATCACTTAGTAACAAAGACATATTCCACTCGATTCTTTTATTTCAAGAGATTAATCATGAGACTCATTAGAGCCAGGATCATCAATTGGACTTTGTAACAACACTCAAGTTAAGTTTTCAATCTAGATATTTCAACCTACCTACATTAAAGCATTAAGCCATATTCTTGGTATACCCAAACATGATTTGAATTGAGCACTTATACATTATACAACTCGAGATTTAAGTGCTGAATTGAGATTCAGAACATTAACAATACCACATACATAATTTTCATCCATGGCAAATGGAATCTTTTATAGCATAGGAATCATTTAGTGCCTTGAATTCTTCATGTGTATTGATAAAGTTGGTATTAGTACATGGGTCCTTAATGTGGTCGTGTATTTCTATTGGACCCCTAAAAACATATTTGGTTAAGAAACGCCCTTCAGTGAAATTGACAACCATGTGTGGCTCATCATGTCAATTTGTCAATTTTATTACTCCTACAATTAAAACCAGACGAAAATTTTGAAAACAAATTACCTATTTTTACATCCATAATTTAGGGAACCAGTTAACCAGATTTTATTTGACAACCTACTTACCAAATTGGAAACACCTGTGCCCAATGAAGTGGCACCAGAAACACCGAACACCGATGATAGAAATGATAGATGAGACTCTAAATTGACCTCATCGAATAACTGATACATATTAAGTACTGCTATTTTCATTAAATCATTACTATGTATTGAGGAGAGAAATGCCCAGACTTGTGACATTTGAAACAAGTCTTCATAGCGGCAGGACAAGGCTTTCCTTTCATATGAGGCCACACACCTCCACAGCTACGACATTTCCTGGAAAAACTTGTTTTAACTTTATTTATCTCATCAAAGGATTTATCTTCACGCACAGGAACAGAAGTCATTTTCATTTGCTTACTATCTCTCTGAGAACTTTCTATGTTCACAGCTAATTTCACCAAATCATTGAAGTTGGTCTTTGAATCCTCTTGAAGTAGCTTTTGTCTAATATTTTCATCCCTAATTCCTCTCACAAACTGACATCTGAGATGAGTATCCATTGTGGTCGCCTCACAAGACTCACAGAAGAAATGACATGTCCTGGCCTGGTGTTTCAACGCAACTACAAACTGACTAACATTTTCCTCACCAGCCTGGACCCTATTCACAAATTTGTTTTGTTCAGATATCTCATTTGGTTTGGGACATAACTGATCTGTCAATAATTGACACAACTCATCAAATGACTTCTCCTCAGGTAATACTGGAGCTGATAAATCAGCTACCATTTGATACAGCTTGGGAGTTAATGAAGTAAGAAGTACCTGACCTTTGACTACTTGATCTGTAACCTTCTTCATCTTGAAATAAATTCCCATACGTTGGAGATATGTCATGAAATTTTCATTGTCCTCATCAAATGGTGCTAGCTTACAGCTGATTTCAAGATGCTTACCACCCGGGGACTCGCCTTGTTTCTCTATCATTGTATCAATCTTGGTAACTGCATATTTCGTAATATTACCAAACTTGGTAATGGCATCCGCCAGCGCCCGCATACACTCTGCATTGCCACCACTAGAATCTTCAAGCGACATAGTAACCGACCGCGCCAAATGTTATATATGAAAAGACATGGAGTATTGTGAAAGATCAATAATTTTATTGTAAGAACTTTTACATTTCAAAACTGAGAAGAAACGAATGGCTATTTCAGATGGCTATTTCAGTTCCCAATATCAACCGGCCACTACACGCACCACGTTTATTGACACTTTAATATTAGGGATGAGATTAAACATTTGCTTCAGGACATAACTGGACTGTGTCTTAGCATGCCGATCCCTTAGTATGTCCCTCATAAGAGACACAATCAGTTCATCTCAATTTCGGCACTAGCACCAGAAATATTTGCAGTCGGAATACGAGTGCAACTTTTTTGTCGATGACTGACACTCAGGAACAAGTTTCTTGTTCAAAGGAACAAGTTTCTTGTTTTGTTGGTACAAACACTAACTTGGTTAAACAATTCCTTGTGTTTATGCTACTCGAATCTATAACTCGAAAAGATTCATGGCGTTTATCACTTTAGAATTTAGATCCAAGATTTACTTATCTTCAACGTTGTAACATAGGCACGAAAACTATTAGAGAAGTGACATCTTATCTTCATCTTGCTCTTATTCCCGCTCTTCTTCTTCTTGCTTTTCGTTTAGTTCTCAAAGAAAATAGTTAGGGGAAATCAGAGTTCCGTCAAAATTGAAAATTAGAAAACAAAAAAACCTATCACATATTTGCAAATTTACCTAAAGACCAATTAGATTGAACAGGAGTAAAATCATAGAAATGACCATGCAAAGAATGATCCCATTATGTATTTCCATTAACCATGATAAAAATAACAAAAGACTTTCTTATGGCTTATTTTTAAGTGGCAGGGTTCTCCTAGAGGAGCTTTTCCATCCAACCACAGGACTACCTATTTCATACACAAAATAAAGGTTAGGCTCTCACTTCTGATTTATCCCATCAGGATAAAATCCGCACCGGGCGGGAATCGAACCCGCGGCCTAGCGCTTATAAGGCAGACGCACTACCAACTAAGCTAACTAGGCTGGCGAATTATTTTTATTTCACAAATTTTCCCCAAATCTGTCAACAAAATGTCAATTCTCAGCTAGGTCGGTATGGCCAAATGAACCATTATCGGAGACCATGATCAACATTTTCTAACACAGACAGGAAAATATCATCGGTACAAGTATTATGTACGGGTATGTCAGGTAATATTATGTATTCGAGCTCATAATTAACTTAGTAGAAATAGAAACTAATATGGGCAATATATCTCTCTCAACCCATGACTTAGTGCAATAACTTTTGCTTTCACAAAACTTTTGCTCCGAAGTTCAAACATCACACACAGAAAGTTGATACTCTTGGCTATATGAACGAGATTGTACCTCTACCTAATACGAGTACATGCAAGAAATAAATCAGGAAGATACCTATATCAATTATTTTATAAAATATGATAAGTTCATTTAAAGGACATGATACTAGAGAACCTGGCAAAACTTTCATAGAAATCAATCAATGATTTAAAAGACAAAGCTAAATGGTTTTGCAAATTGCAATAGTGACCGCCAGATCCTTGAAGTTAAGCCGTTTTTAGAACGGTTGGTATCTGAATGTATGACTTTGTTGGGGGCATGTGCTGCTGGCCCGCATCCTCGTGATAATAATCCTAACAAAAAGACATTGTTAAATCGGTATTGTAATAGATTATGATGAAAGTTGCTTTTCATAAAGTGCTAAACTCAAAGTAAGGTTCTGCCAAAGGCTGTAACCCCCAAAGACTGTTTGAAACTTATTTCACTTTTACATCATGTCCCCTTTGGCTTCCTACTTGGTGACTACACCTTCACCGAAGCAATAGATATTGCCAATAACTTTGCCAATATTCTAAACAGTGACTTATCAATAAACTGTAAGTCTATTTGAAATACAACATGAGCTACAAGCTTATTTGATATATTGCATGGACACTTCAGATGAAATTGGTATTACTTCAAATGAAATTGGTGAAAGGCACCATTATGCATAAGAAAAGAAAGGTATAGAAGATGAGGCAATTCTAGAAGTCCTGATTGAAATGATGGTCTCTTGAGTGGAAAGTAACTTGGCAAATTTTATGCCTGAACCAGTTTTGATGCTACGTAGAATCTTCATTTGCCAAAAGGGTGCCGGGAGGTGCGTGAACGTCAAGAGTTTGAAATACCGCCCGAACCAACACGATAGAATTTGACTATAACATAGGTAACAGAGCTCTGATGACCAATTTGAAAGTCCAAGTCTCAAACGGGCACATCCTTAAGTTCAGTTCAATCCAACCAGAATCCAAATATTGACCATGGTATTGTTCTAGCAAACAGCCCTAAAGGATGAGTTGAGCTTACCTATGTATTGTTCTAGTCCTTAAACGTTTGGACACTTGTACAGGTATTATTATTAACGCTCACTCTAACAACAGTGTTGTTATCATTATGAACATACCTATAACAACTCCCAAGTTATAACTTGGCTGTAGGCAGAATGCCCGCTCCAGTTGATATAGCATGTACCTACTTATGTACTTCTGATGAAATTGGTGAAAGGTCTGCAAGATAGATATAACTATAAGGTAAGATAAGGAAAGGTTCATAAAAAAGGTAACAATACAAAATGATCATAAATCAAAAGATATAATTGTTATGCAGCATAAAAGATAATATTTCTCCAATATGTATGGAGATAATGTACTGTGAGTGAGGTAAATAGGTAATCCCGAAGAAATATTTAATTAGGTAGGTAGAGTAACTTGGCAAATTTGATGCCTGAACCAGTTTTGATGCTACGTAGAATCTTCATTTGCCAAAAGGGTGCCGGGAGGCGCGTGAACGTCAAGAGTTTGAAATACCGCCCGAACCAACACGATAGAATTTGACTATAACATAGGTAACAGAGCTCTGATGACCAATTTGAAAGTCCAAGTCTCAAACGGGCACATCCTTAAGTTCAGTTCAATCCAACCAGAATCCAAATATTGACCATGTATTGTTCTAGCAAACAGCCCTAAAGGATGAGTTGAGCTTACCTATGTATTGTTCTAGTCCTTAAACGTTTGGACACTTGTACAGGTATTATTATTAACGCTCACTCTAACAACAGTGTTGTTATCATTATGAACATACCTATAACAACTCCCAAGTTATAACTTGGCTGTAGGCAGAATGCCCGCTCCAGTTGATGCAGCATGTACCTACTTATGTACTTCTGATGAAATTGGTGAAAGGTCTGCAAGATAGATATAACTATAAGGTATGCAAGATAAGGAAAGGTTCATAAAAAAAGGTAACAATACAAAATGATCATAAATCAAAAGATATAATTGTTGTGCAGCATAAAAGAGAATATTTCTCCAATATGTATGGAGATAATGTACTCTGAGTGAGGTAAATAGGTAATCCCGAAGAAATATTTAATTAGGTAGGTATGTACATTTAACTGCACTCTTCCGCGGATTGTGGACTTCAGACGGCCGGCCGCAGGCCATTCGGCATTTTAGCGCACTCTAGGTGCCGCCATTTGAGACAATGAGACCTAACAACCTAACTGGACAAATGATAAACCCTGAAGATTTCATTGGTATTGTAAGGAACTCCACTCACCTCGTACTGCCACATTTTAGCAACTCTCATAATTTCCAAGGAAATTTTTTTCAAAATTTTCCTTTCTAATGCCATTTTGCCATTCGATTTTTGCAATTTTATCACTTAGTAACAAAGTCATATTCCACTCGATTCTTTTATTTCAAGAGATTAATCATGAGACTCATTAGAGCCAGGATCATCAATTGGAACTTGTAACAACACTCAAGTTAAGTTTTCAATCTAGATATTTTAACCTACCTACATTAAAGCATTAAGCCATATTCTTGGTATACCCAAACATGATTTGAATTGAGCACTTATACAACTCGAGATTTAAGTGCTGAATTGAGATTCAGAACATTAACAATACCACATACATAATTTTCATCCATGGCAAATGGAATCATTTATAGCATAGGAATCATTTAGTGCCTTGAATTCTTCATGTGTATTGATAAAGTTGGTATTGGTACATGGGTCCTTAATGTGGTCGTGTATTTCCATCTCCATTTGCAAGGTTGAGTCCTAGACTTTGATCTACATAATGCTTTACAATGTAGAAGAGTCTGCTAACATACGAGCCGATTTACCAGTCTGTATGGAACATATTGTGGAAGATGATTGAAAGTGTTCTGGGTAGCATTGAAATCATTGAGATATGATTTTGAAATAACATGTGGCGAAACAGAATCACTTATTCACACAAATTCGAGGTTGAAAATTAAAAAAAAAAAAAAAAAACCATTTTAGGTTCTTCTTGGAGTTCTGGGACATCATTAGATTCATTAGGTATATCAACAAAGTTTCCTTCAGTTTTGACGGAATCCTTGAGAGCCCCTAAAACGAAAAAAAAAAGTAAAAAGCAGAGCTCAATAAATTTAATATACTATTTCTTAATTTTCGTGCCTTCTTACTTTTTTTCCAAGCAGTCTAGTTCGACGAACCATGAGTGAGTTCTGATTGAACAATTGAACTAGCCCCGGATTACTCTTATAGAAATTTAGAAAATTAGTGGACATTTAAGTGTATGGGTTCGTGCCTTCTTACTTTTTTTCCAAGCAGTCTAGTTCGACGAACCATGAGTGAGTTCTGATTGAACAATTGAACTAGCCCCGGATTAGTAAGTGGACATTCAAACTCTTGTAGAAATTTAGAAAATTAGTGGACATTTAACTGTATGGCAATTTACATAATTACCGAATTAAACAATTTATTGGAATAGTGAAATTAGTAAAGAATTGGAAACACAATTGAAAATTCAGGAACAAAATCTGGAGCACTTAAAAGAGTGGACTCTAAATAAATCTATAACTTTGTCTAATAGAAAAATAACTAATAAAACTATTTAACATTTTTAATTTAAATCTTATCCGAAATAACAATAATAAACTAAGAATAACAAAGTACAAATACAAATAACAAAAGTGCAATCATAAAACTAACAATCACTCTACCGAGATTTCCGACTCTTTATTTCATCATGGATCCAAATAAGGCATTTGATACAGTCAAATTTTCCTGAGTGAAGTTGAACAACTTTTGCATGCATTTTCCAAGGAGCTAACACAATTGAAAATTCAGGAACAAAATCTGGAGCACTTAAAAGAGTGGACTCTAAATAAATCTATAACTTTGTCTAATAGAAAAATACCTAATAAAACTATTTAACATTTTTAATTTAAATCTTATCCGAAATAACTATAATAAACTAAGAATAACAAAGTACAAATACAAATAAAAAAAGTGCAATCATAAAACTAACAATCACTCTACCGAGATCCAAATTCCGCCTCTTTATTTCATCATGGATCCAAATAAGGCATTTGATACAGTCAAATTTTCCTGAGTGAAGTTGAACATCTTTTGCATGCATTTTTTTTTTTTTTTTTTTTTTTTTTTTTTTTTTTTTTTTTTTTTTTTTTTTTTTACAAATCACTTCATTTAGTATGGAAATTCATTTATTTTTTTCATCCTCCTTCCTCAATCAGGTTCTTTTTGGTATATACCTACAAAAAATTTCCGCAAACTTCTTAATATTCAGCAGGGGTTGGGTGTAAGATCTCCTTCAGGAGAACCCTGAACCTAAAAGAATTTAGAAAGAAATTCAATGAAAGAACGACAAAACAATACAAATAAAATACATTGGACCCCTAAAAACATATTTGGTTAAGAAACGCCCTTCAGTGAAATTGACAACCATGTGTGGCTCATCATGTCAATTTGTCAATTACTACAATATTAAAACCAGACGAAAATTTTGAAAACAAATTACCTATTTTTACATCCATAATTTAGGGAACCAGTTAACCAGATTTTATTTGACAACCTACTTACTAAATTGGAAACACCTGTGCCCAATGAAGTGGCACCAGAAACACCGATGATAGAAATGATAGATGAGACTCTAGATTGACCTGATCGAATAACTGATATATATTAAGTAGGTATGTACTGCTATTTTCATTAAATCATTACTATGCACTCATTTTATAGAAATAAGTACTGGTCCTAGATTTGTTCCTTGTTTTCAGGCATTGTCAGTAGGGCAGTGTAATGCTATTTAATGTCTGTCTATTTTTTTAGTGTTTTTTTTTTTTTTTTTCCTTTTAGGCGCTTTAACTATGTGTTACAACATGTCGTTTACTGTGAATAAAACAAGGCATAGAACATTTAATTGTTGAGAAAAATATTTATGAGGCCGCTAGAGTACTTTTGTTTATTTTATTTAATTGGTGTATTCTTCTTCTTCTTCTTCTTCTTCTTCTTCTTCTTCTTCTTCTTCTTCTTCTTCTTCTTCTTCTTCTTAGGTTGGCGTTTTTAGATAGCAGCTTCCATCTGCCTTGGTTATTTACATCTTCCTCTGATAGACCCTTCACATTATCTGGCATGATGTGTGAAAATTGTATCACAAATAGAAAACGTATTACAAATAGAAAATTTCCTGCTACTTCGCCTAATAAGGAATTGGTTTGTACCTTGTCTAATTTGTACCTTGTGATAAGCAAATAAATACACCTATGAAAAGGGTAGTACAAGTTTTATAAATAAAATTAATAACTAAATTTGTATAGCAAAGTCATAGTCAATTTTAATATTACCACATTCAGAGAAAACCTTCCAATATGATTGACAACATAAGTAATGTTAATCCTTGACTTCTTCATGATGTTCTAACTGTAAAATTTGTCAAAAATATTGTAGTTATAACCGGTAACGTTGTAGCTGTATTCGCTAATATTATGTTCCTAATGTTCCAATTTTTGCCATAGATGCTTATCTTGGACAATCACAGGAAGAGAGCTAAAGTCTATACTGTGTACAATCTACATAGAATCTAGAGGTAGAGTTTGGAATTTTCACACATCATGCTAGATAATGTGAGTGAGTGTGAGAGAGAGAGAGAACTAGTGAAGTGTTGTACAACATTAGCGTCCAACATTTTCAATATAAGTGTGGACCCTGCTTTAGAGAAACCAAGGTTTTAGATATCCAAGAAATTATGGATTCATTTTAACTTTTTTTAGTCAGAAGTTTTGGTTAGGATTGGGGTCTTTTGGGTCACTAGACAGCTTCTCTCTATGAAAACTCATTTGTTTGTTAATTTCCGACGATAATGGTTTTTTTTAATTTGAGCTACTTTTATTTCCCAACTTCTGTAGGGGTAAATGTGTCAGCCAATTTGGGATAAAAGCTACACATCAAAAAACCTTCATCCACGAAGTGGAAATGAACACTATGTCGCCACTGAATTCTAGTTAACCTCAATGTCACACTTCTTAACATTCATCTCACACTTATCATCCTGCATAACACAATATATCCATAGAAAAACAAACAACCATTTGACATGGATCGAAAGGTATGTAGTAAAATAGGATTTGATAAAACGTTGAATAAATACATAGTTGAAAGAATAATAAAGATACAAAAACACATAATAAAAATACAAAAAAAATTAGTAAAATATAAAAAGAATGATAAAGACATATGCGGGTACCAAGGCAGAATAGCTCGGAGTACAGTTAGTACAGTTAATGAAATTTTACATGGGAATTACGCGGATATTGGAAATGACATGGAAACACATTCGAAGTTTAAGGACAATCTGATTACTGGTGGAGGAAGAAGATGAGAATTTACAGAATAGCATAACAGATGTCGAAGAAATTGTAACAGATGTCAAAGACATGGTGGAAGGAATGTTAAGGACATTGTAAGTATTAGAAGTAGGTTGTAGATTTGATGACTCCTGTTTCGATAAAATAAACATATATCTATAGGTACTTAATTTCAACAGTAGCAGTTAGCCTTCCGTTTTTTTTTTTTTTTTTTTAATGTGATATGTACCTATCTATTCCTAGTTTTTTGAAGGGTTTCCTAAAGGGGTTTTCGGCATTCAGAAAGTTATCTGAGTTTTCCTGGCATTTTCTTGGAATTCTTTGAAATTTTTCGTTGGACCAGCGGACCAGTATTATTCCACATCTTCCAGTAGTAAAGCAGTAGTGTAATCATAATCATCTCATATAGCAATAGCACTTAGCACCCTGTTTCTGAGAAACCGTCTAGTGAAGACCTATTTCTCATAGAAATTTCATGACCAGGCTCAATATTTTCTTCTCTCCAACAGTCAATCTATCAATCATCCACACCACATTCGTTCACAAACATTGTTCGTACAAACATTTTCATCTAAGTACAAACATTGTTACTCATCACAAACATGAAACTGCAATCAATGCATCTACTAACGCACTCAGCACATATCTCACATATCCATTAGAACATTCACCCAATCAGTTATCAATTGTCTTCTTCTTCATCTACTGGTATTGTTCATGATGTTCTCAATCTCTTCAACGTTTTCTTTTCCTCTTTTCTCAAGTTGTCTACATTTCCATCGACCACTCTGTCAGAATCATCGCTATTTACGTCAACATTGACCATTTCTGTATGTTTTTCATTGTCATTAATACCATTCTCGTTATGACCATCATTACAACCATTACCATCTTCACCTCGGTAACATCTTCACTAATAGTATCCTCATTATCAGCATTATTATCAACATTAAGAGCATCATTACATTCATTACTATCCGCTGGACCATTATCATTATCATCAGGAGTGTCAGTTTTGATGAGTGGAGTGTTATTGAAACGTTGGATACCGTTAGGTCGCCCGTCAATATGGTTTGTGTTCAATTAGACAGCATATTGTACCGAGAGGACGTTAACCCGTTGTTAGTTCATAGACGCGATGTCTCGCAGAGTTACCGTGTCAGGGACTCGCAGAATCTGATTCGTAAAGGACATTTTAGGTTTAAGTTTTTCTTCAGAAAGCTCCCTCCTCTTTCAAACTGATAGAGAAAATTCATCTTCGTCTTCGTGGTACGGTAATTTTACCCAAGTTGTTTGACTACCAAGTATTACAAAACTTACTATATAGCCATCACAGATTTCGAGGATCTTTGACTTCAGTTTTCAGTAATGATGGTTGCTCACAAACTTGCTTCTTGTGTTGTTCTTTGTCCAGTATACCCACTTGTCCTACATTTGATGTATAATATGACCCTCAACAACCAATGAGTCTCTTCATTCATCAAGCAGACAAAGGGTTTTTGAATCGGTCCATTTTTTCAAAACCTTTGAAAAATGAAAAGTACTAGAACTTGGATTCAGTACAAAATCGTAGCTACCTACGGGTTAGTATCACCAAACCTACTTCCTTATTGGAGAGCTACAATCAGCTACATATTGGACACATAGCTCCATCAGTCATCATGTGATGTTTTATGTATTGTTATATTTTGCTTTGAAAAGATCTGATGTTTCCAATGTCATTCTAGTTTTTGAACACATTTTCCCGTTCATAGTCAACATTGTACTGATTCTACTAATGGGTCATGCGTTATACTGGTCATCTATGATAGAACTGACAGGCAAAATTAATTCTAATGTTCATCCGAGAGAGACTTCTCTAAAAATGTAATAATTCATCCTCTGGATCACTGAAGTTAAACGACAGTGGATATCTGGATGGGTGATCTGCTGGCTTTTCCCTGCCTCACGCAGATTGAGGTTAGAAACGGGTAGATTGTTTCCGAATGAAGGTTAAAACCCCTGTCTCTGAAAATCCCAGGAGTGTCAGTTTTGATGAGTGGAGTGTTATTGAAACGTTGGATACCGTTAGGTCGCCCGTCAATATGGTTTGTGTTCAATTAGACATCATATTGTACCGAGAGGACGTTAACCCGTTGTCAGTTCATAGACGCGATGTCTCGCAGAGTTACCGTGTCAGGGACTCGCAGAATCTGATTCGTAAAGGACGTTTTAGGTTTAAGTTTTTCTTCAGAAAGCTCCCTCCTCTTTCAAACTAATAGAGAAAATTCATCTTTGTCTTCGTGGTACGGTAATTTTACCCAAGTCGTTTGACTACCAAGTATTACAATATTACAAAACTTACTACATAGCCATCACAGATTTCGAGGATCTTTGACTTCAGTTTTCAGTAATGATGGTTGCTCACAAACTTGCTTCTTGTGTTGTTCTTTGTCCAGTATACCTAATACTTGTCCTACATTTGATGTATAATATGACCCTCAACAACCAATGAGTCTCTTCATTCATCAAGAAGACAAAGGGTTTTTGAATCGGTCCATTTTTTTCAAAACCTTTGAAAAATGAAAAGTACTAAAACTTGGATTCAGTACAAAATCGTAGCTACCTACGGGTTAGTATCACCAAACCTACTTCCTTATTGGAGAGCTACATATTGGACACATAGCTCCATCCGTCATCATGTGATGTTTTATGTATTGTTATATTTTGCTTTGAAAAGATCTGATGTTTCCAATGTCATTCTAGTTTTTGAACACATTTTCCCATTCATAGTCAATATTGTACTGATTCTACTAATGGGTCATGCGTTATACTGGTCATCTATGATAGAACTGATAGGCAAAATTAATTCTAATGTTCATCTGAGACAGACTTCTCTAAAAATGTAATAATTCATCATCTGGATCACTGAAGTTAAATGACAGTGGATATCTGGATGGGTGATCTACTGGCTTTTCCCTGCCTCACGCAGATTGAGGTTAGAAACGGGTAGATTGTTGCCGAATGAAGGGTAAAACCCCTGTCTCTGAAAATCCTTTTATTACTTATGTGCATCCTATGCGATGATTTAATTGATCATTCATTCAAGTGAATGACGAAATCGATCCTAGTATTTCTAATGAACTTTGTAATACTGTTCCTGATTAAAATCTTCAGAATAATTACCTACTTTTGTAAAAGCTATATCAATTTTCAATTATATTTCAATTGGTGTTGAGACTAATCGCATCAGAGCTTATGAGGAACACTACTCCTGATATCCTGATTGATTGATTCTCTATTCAATCTTCAATGCATCTCATTCAAATACCTCCAACATAATCTCCCCCAAGTGATCTAACACGTCTAGAAAGGCAATGATCCAATATTAATTAACAAAACCATACATGAACCCAATCTACATCCTCAATTCCCCATTAACAAGTACCTCAACAATCTTCTGGAAGTATACCTCAATATTCTCAGCGCGCAGCGTATATTATGCAAAGTGTCGCTAGACATACAATAACCATCTGACCATTTGGCTGAGCTTGGCAATGGCAATACAGATAAAAACAAAATATCCCACAGTGCTGGCATAATAACTATTGGAATATTACAGATAGCAAGCAAATATTAGATAAAAACTAAATTAGAAAGTTCCCCATCCGAAAAGCGAACCATAAAGATGCAAGATTTGCAGCCCACATCTCGAACTGCTCAAAGAAGTCAAATAACTACTCAGAACTTTTTCTCCTGTCTAGCAAAAAGTTGAACTTATGATCTCACTGACATTCTGAGCAATATACACCATCTTCTACCAATCTAAAATCTACTTTTTACTTTTTCTTACAAATAAACATCGGTTAGGTATAACTATACTCCGTAATTTTGTTGAAAAATTTAATGAATTTTAACAAACATGTAAACCAACCAAACAAAATTTGGACAGCATTAAAGCAGAACAGAACCTTCCATAACCGTAAGGCAATTCAACTTATGGATGGTTCTTTTCTTTTTGATGCTGTCCATTTGCAAGCTAGGTTTTGAGCTTGAGGCCCCTAAAAGGCAATCATAGGGCCTAGAGGTCTTTTTGTCGAGTTCTATAGTTCACTCAACGACCCAATTAGTAGCACCTACAATTCCACAAACCTCAAAGTCTGGACTTTTGGGAGGTCAAAATTTGGTCTGACAATCTTATACTAATGTACTCTCCTACATCTTTGTAAGTTTGTATCATCTTCCAAACACCTCTAGAGACAAAACCATGTAACATTTTACAAGGTGTTAATATGCATGTCATTATGATGTAAATATGGAGCATAACAATATTAATAACATGTACTTACTCGTAGAATACTTAGATGTGGTTTATGTAGGCAGGAATATTCATTGAATTCAATGACTTTGAGAACCTGAGGAGTGTTTTCTTGATGATAGGGGTCGTCAAACTGTGGATTGAGGGATTATCATGGACCATAACCATAATATATTATCTTTCCCCCAATGCCCTCATGCACTTTCCCGAAATTTCCTGGATTTAGATAAAATTCTTCGGATGACAGGTGGCATTTACTGAAGAAAAGTTCGTTTTGAAAATCAATATGGTAAAAAAAAAATAATAATAATAAATATAATAATTGTGATTCTATGAATTGGTTCAGTTTTTCGTCCACCGTTTAATATTATCTAGGTATTTTAATGCAAATACTCGTAGCTATGATTCTTTTGTTCTAGAACTAGAACAAAAGGTCAAGAAATTCAAGAAGAATATGATGGGAATTAAGTAAAAATTCAATAAAGAACGATCGTTAGTAACTTTTTATCTTGCTATCAAACTTCACACAGTACCCATTAAGTTCGTATCGCTCTGGGATTCCAAAATTGCAATAAGAAAACTCTAACGTTTGTCCCATCAAACCCCCACTTATTCGTCCATCTTGTATTCAATGGTAAATCTTTACTGATATTTCCCACGGATTTAAATTTTTGTTTTGTTGACTCAGGTACTTTACTTTCCAGATCCGCGAGGTAGGCATGGTATCTCTCACTGTATTGGAAGTTGGAAGGAATGAACTCTAACGGTTTATAATTCAAACTCTATTTATTAACACTGTCCCTCAAGTCGGTCCGAACGAAATGACGGCGATGAGTTTCTCCGATGATTTAATCTTGGCCTCCGCCTCCAGCCTTTTCTGATATTCTTCCTCCGGACGAAATCTCATCTTATCCGATGAATCATCTTCCAAGTAGCATCTATGTGATTCTTCTGATATACGCCTGACCTTGGATTATATCACCCAGGATTCTGACATATTGACATACATTGTGGGAATTTAGAGAAAAAGTTTCAAGACTTTGTTAACAAAATCTCAAGATACCAAAATACCAAGAGAATAAAAAATAATGGTCCCCTAGGTATTCTGTCAAAAATTGTCACATGCATTAAGAGACCTTAGTAGGTAATTTACGTGTTCCACTAAAACTACGAGACTTGTACCTACTCATCTCAAAACTTTACACCTTGGATATCCAAACTACTTATTAGAGCCCAATGACGGAAAATTGAAAATAGTTTTACTACATAAAATTGAAAATATTATAGGTAGAATATCTTACTGTCATTTTGCTCTTTAGTGTGACAAAATTTCAAGTCGTAAAAGTGCTTCAAAAGTTGGTCGCAAGATTTGAACATTTTAAAATCATATCTACATAATCCGACAATCAAACAAACAGGTCCAATTAAATATCATTATATCCAATTAAATAGAGATAAAAAAAAAAAAAAAAAAAAAAAAAAATCTTCTCGAAAGCTGGTCACAAAGAATTTCGAAGTTCACAATCTGACTCCACAATTGAGTCCTCACAATTTATTGAAGTCTACAAAGAATTTATCCACAAATGTAGTAAGAAATAAGTCCACAAATCGCCAGCTTCGGTCTTCTTTGTTTGTTTCTGTCATCATTTCACACATCTCTACATCCACAGGTTTTGTAGGTCACCCAGCATTAGCAATAATCACATACGGTTTAGTTTTGGGTTTGGCTGAAATAATGGGATGATTATCTTGACTTGGGTTTGAACAAAGATGTGTGCTCTCTGTTGCGTAACTTGGGCTATGTAAATAGATGAGGATTTGAGGAATGGTTTCAATTTTTGTTGACTGAACAAAGATGTGTGCTCTCTGTTGCGTAACTTGGGCTATGTAAATAGATGAGGATTTGAGGAATGGTTTCAATTTTTGTTGACACTAAACTTATAAAAGAAATAAATGAGTTTAATGTCACTGTATAACTGTTAAGGTTTTTAGTGACGGGGGTTCCACCTTCAAATAACGAGCTTCCTCACATCAACCTCACCCAGCTTGAGTGGAGCCGGGAAAAGACAACAACACAACACGGTTTCCAAGATTACCCGTTACCTATTAAGTATTAACATACGCTATAAAAGAAATAAATGAGTTTAATGTCACTGTATAACTGTTAAGGTTTTTAGTGACGGGGGTTCCACCTTCAAATAACGAGCTTCCTTACATCAACCTCACCCAACCTGAGTGGAGCCGGGAAAAGACAGCAACACACGGTTTCCAAGATTACCCGTCACCTATTAACATACCCACCACGTTTATTGACACTTTAATATTAGGGATGCGATGAAACATTTGCTTCAGGACATTACTGGACTGTGTCTTAGCATGCCGATCCCTTAATATGTCCCTCATCGGATGGACGATAAGAGACACAATAGGTTTATCTCCTTCTCGGCACTAGCACCAGAAATATTTGCAGTCGGAATACAAAGTGCAACTTTTTTGTCTGACATTCAGGAACAGTCATTTTTCATTCAAAGGAACAAGTTTCTTGTTTTGTTGGTACAAACACTTGGTTAAACAATTCCTTGTGTTTATGCTACTCGAATCTATAACTCGAAAAGATTCATGGCGTTTATCACTTTAGATCCAAGATTTACTTATCTTCAACGTTGTGACATAGGCACGAAAACTATTAGCGAAGTGACAACTTATCTTCATCTTGCTCTTATTCCCGCTCTTCTTCTTCTTCTTCTTCTTCTTCTTCTTCTTCTTCTTCTTCTTCTTCTTCTTGCTTTTCGTTTAGTTCTTTTTCAACTTTTCTCGCACGAGATCGCCTCTGATTTCCTTCCGATCTTCCTTATCCTTTTTCTTCTTGGTGTTCTCGGCACTCACAGGGATTTCAACTTTTCTCGCACGAGGTCGCCTCTGATTTCCTTCCGATCTTCCTTATCCTTTTTCTTCTTGGTGTTCTCGGCACTCACAGGGGCAGGATCCTCTAGGAGTTTAACGTTGGATGACTTTTTGGTCGGTCTCTTGTGTAGTTTGTACTTGCGGATTGCACTGTCTCTCCTCATGGAAAACATTCTCACTTTGGGTTCCTCCTTGTTGGATCGCTGCGAGTTTTCTTTCTGTTTCAAACTTTTCATGGCGAATGCGGCGACTTTTCTTGTCGATGAGGCATCGCTTTTGTCCGAATGGTGTTGAGTTTTCTTCATTTTGCTAGAACTCCGTACCTTTTTGGAGTTTCTAGTTCTGGATGGGAACTTGGGTGGTAATGTTGGATTAGGTACAGAAGATCTACCCACGACACAATGTCTGGTTTTCTCAATTTCCTTCCGTTCATCAATATTTGACGCACTTCTTGAGTTATTCTCCATCTGAACTGTCTTACTGGAATTTCCAGTGAAAGAGTCGGGCAGTTTCCTTAGGGTTCTAGATGATTTCGTCCTCAACCGACGGGTTTCGTTCTGTCGCGTTTGCGGTCGTTTGACGGAACGAGCGTTTCTGGTGTGATGTTTGAATTGATCTGATGCTGTATTCTCTTTCCTTTGTCTTGGAACTTCCACTGATGCTTTATGCTCTTTCCTGTGTCTTGAAACTTCCACTGATGCTTTATTCTCTTTCCTGTGTCTTGGATCTTCCACTGATGCTTTATGCTCTTTCCTGTGTCTTGGAACTTCCACTGATGCTTTATTCTCTTTCCTGTGTCTTGGAACTTCAACCGGATTACAATGACGACTAAATACAATAGACACATTAGCGTTCTCCTCTACTTCCTGGTGATATCTGTGTTTACGTTTGATAGAGTCGATGGTTTTCTCAATTCTCTTGAATATCTTGGTCGCGAGGGAACTCCTCAGACTCTCCAGCAGATCTGTGCTTACCTCTGGACTCAGACTAGACTTGGCCTCATACAGAAGAGACTTGATCTCCTTCTCATCCGCCGAGATGCACGGTTTCTTTCTCTCTTGTGTGATCGCCGCCATGTTGCCAGATTTTTCCGCCAGATTCCTCTGAGCCGCATTTGTTTTATCCGTTACCGTATGATAAGACTCGCTCAGTACCAGCGATACTTTATTCTTCTGTCCGCCGGTCAAGTTCTTCATGGACTCAAAAAGGAAGTGTCGCTTCAACTTCTTTGATATTTCATCCGAGTTGTTATTGAACAGTGTCTTGTCTGATGTCTCACGTATTGACTTCTGCACCACCTTGACGATATTCTCAAGCGCTTCATCCTGATAGATAATCTCCGTCAAGTCAATGGTAAAGAATATGCGACCATCCTGATCCATCAACGTGGCCACTGCAAAGTTCTCTCTCTCAAACTCGTGGAGCAATCGGTTGATGCCTTTCCGAGAATTAACCCCATGGTTGACGATTGGTTCAACATTGGATGTTCGGCTCGGTTCGGATAAGATTGGGAAGGCGCCCTCTAGTTCTGTCTGTACGGAGCGCGTCACAATATTGTGTGTTGGCGGCTGTGGTGGTGGCGGCACGAGAGATTGTTTGCGGAAAGGATTGAGTCTCCTCACGAAAGACAACATTGTGCGTCAGTGAGGCAACCATCAGCCTGACGCGGACATATCTACTAGACAAACACTTAACACAAGTGAAAAATGATCTCCTATTTCGTATGACTAAAAATTTCAATGCTAGATCTTTAAAAACCATGAAATTTTCTTCGAAATAGCGACAAGTTGAATAAACTAAATGTTTCCTTTTTTATATGTTCGTATGACTAAAAATTTCAATGCTAGATCTTTAAAAACCATGAAATTTTCTTCGAAATAGCGACAAGTTGAATAAACTAAATGTTTTTTTTTTATACAAAAGAGAATCCAAATACTTAACCTATACCGGCCAGTATTCATAACATCAACTAAAAATCTGTTTGATTTTATTAGAAGAGCGTATCTACCTACTTCGGATAACTTCAGATTCCAATTCTCATGTTGAATCCTGGACCTGGACTGAAATTATATCACTGCGGACTTGTAAAATCGTGGCAGCGCGCAGCGTTGTCCACAATGACAAAGAAGATTTTCCTGTGAGATATTAGAATTAGTTTGATCCTGAAATCAGTGTTAAAATTCTACTTACTCGTAACTAAATCCAAATACTTAACCTATACCGGCCAGTATTCATAACATCAACTAAAAATCTGTTTGATTTTATTAGAAGAGCGTATCTACCTACTACGGATAACTTCAGATTCCAATTCTCATGTTGAATCCTGGACCTGGACTGAAATTACATCACTGCGGACTTGTAAAATCGTGGCAGAGCGCAGCGTTTCAATCCGCAATGACAAAGACGATTTTCTTGTGAGATATTAGAATTAGTTTGATCCTGAAATCAGTGTTAAAATTCTACTTACTCGTACCTCACCTATGTATTATACAGTTGTTTATACTTTGGCTAAACTTTCACCCGCTATCATCTTGCGTTCTTGATATCATTGGTCAGATGATCACTGGACCAGCTGAATATAGTGGACCTTATCCTTCTGTCAATTCGGTTGAACGACCCAGATCACAATCTGTTTCTTATTTGAATGAGAAGTTTGGTTTGATGGTCAAATTCTTCAGAAAGTACAAATTTTTATCTGTTTTCAGATTGAACTTTTGACGATTTTTGTTAACAGAATTCAATTCAATCAGATTTTAATGTTGATTCCACATAAATGGACTTCAATCTCAAAGTTTAAACTCAATCATTTGTAAGACAAGTCCACCAGATCAGCACCAGATGTCATCATTCTTCTTCTTTCGGTGACTATCCGGTTAGGATGTGAGCATTGTGGACGATCATCATGGCTATTCTGACTTTATCCGCTGCTATCCGGAACAGTTGAGTGGAACTTTTCTCGAACTAGGTCCTCTAGTTGGTCAGCCAGGAAATTCTTCTTCTACCAGGAGCTCTTTTACCATTAATGTCATCATTGCATTGGGAAATACCTTTCACAATCCACACGGACGTGTTCGGGTTAACACGAACATGTTATCAATTGCCTTCGCTGAAAACTGGGTTACATCATTGCCACCAAACACATCATCCTTACCATTGTACTCATTGACAGCAACAACACCAACAGTAGCTTCAGACCTCTGGATCAACCTTACTTAACCTACGGCCAAGCTTTTCAATGCGCCCAGTCAAGGCGTGCCGCACATTGGAAGAGAAGTCGCCCAAATTCAAACATATGAAACTAATGGAGACATCTCACACTGGAGTCCTGCGACTTTGGTCTCCTACCTAGAGTGAGAGAGGCCTGTGATTCTGTATCATTTTCATAGCTTTGAATTTTCAAATGGCATCGCGTGACTACGCTTCCATTGAGAAGGCCCAGGTATTTTAGTGCGGCCCTTAGTAGCTGAAGACACTATGCCATGGGAGCCAGTACTAAATGCCAGTAAAATATGACCAAACATGTTCACCACAGTGCCAGTCGTGATGTTCACCCCAGATTTTTTTTTTTTTTTTTTTTTACCTAACATGTAAAATTTACTGGTATTGTTGATGTTGGTTTGCAGACAGATCTGCTATCAGAGAGGTGAGGGGTACAACCCTTCTTTTGGTCTTGTTCTTCTTCGTTTCTTTGTCTTCGTATTCTCCTCCTCCTCCTTCTCCTCCTCCCTCTCCTCTATCTTTCTTCTTCAAGGTTTTCATTTCCTCTGCTAGGATTTTCATTCCCTGACAATGACATCTTCTGGCCTAGGACCATAGTTGGGACGCAGCCAAGTGAAGGCATCACATTTTCACACAAAGCGTCTCTACCAGGGCCGTATTTAAGGGGGGGGCGAGGGTGCCCCACTTCGAGCTCCATTTTTCTCCTTTATTGTACGTCAGACTCCAAAAATTTAATGTCGGGGGGCCCGCGGCCACCCCCCCTCGCCAAAATCCTGTATACGACCTTGTCTCTCCTGAAACAAGTGAAGGCATCACATTTTCCACAAAGCGTCTCCACCAGGGCCGTATTTACGGGGGGCCGAGGGTGCCCGAGCCCCACTTCGAGCTCCATGAAACCTTTACTGTACGTCAGACTCCAAAAAATTAAAGTCAGGGGACCCGCGGCCACCCCCCCTCGCCAAAAATGTATACGACCCTGTCTCTCCTGAACATTTTGCAGAGGAGCTTCTGCTTCTACATTTGCATTCAAAAAGTCATTAGGACAGTACGACAATTGTGATTGTGCCGTTTGTAATTAGAACACCACAAGATACTGGGTGACTCAATGGGACATTTGTTTTAAGGCGTGATGTAGTGAAGGTTATAAGTTATAACTTTCTTCGTGTTCTGGTTTACTCTAACGGTGAAGGTCATGTGTGTATTGACTCTGTGATTTGTGAATACCTTTTTGGTCTGTCTAAGACTACATGACAACCGAGTGGAGCGGAAAGCATAGCACTTTTTGCTCTGAGTTCTATGCGGTTTGAACTTGTTTGAAACCTTCGCCTCCCTCTATTGTAACTCCCCTCTACCTGCTCTATGCTCTATGCACTCCGCCCCACTGTGTTTTGAGCCTAAAAGCTTTCCTTTTTTACTTTCCTTATCCTATAGGAAGGAAAGTAATGTAATCGAGTCAAATTTCTTCTGATGAGGAGTAGGAGTCCCGACCATGTTTGGTTCGCGACCGTTTCCTTTCAGGCTTTGGTTTCCTTCGTTTGCTTCGCTCGATGTCTTGTCGTGGTTCGTTGCTTTTGAAAAGCACCGCCGCCACTAAAACCCTTATCAGTTATACAGTAACAAAGTGAACCCCTTTATCAGTTGTTACAATACCCTGTATGAATGCCAAAAAAGAAAAAAGTACTAAAACTAGAGTAACAGTAAGTAACGGACCAGATACAAATACCTATATACATCATCTCATCTCAAATCAAACAATCAGTATTGAAACATCTTCTAACACTTGGTTGTGAATAAGTCAACTATTGGATGAATAGGTCTATTTGACTTAAATATCGGATAGGCCAGGCATGTCAAACTGGCGGCCCGCCTGGTCAAATTGTGCGGCCCGCTGCGAGCTACAAGGGTACAATATTAAATAATAAATTAATATTATTTCACAAGGAGACTTTTTATTTTATTACTTTAATCTTTGAAACAATATGAAGTTAAAAAGTATTTC
>NW_007377801.1:48964-63263 GCF_000475195.1 Diaphorina citri | reverse complement strand
AAAAAAAAAAAACGAAAAAAGACCGAACGGTGCCAAAAAGCGGTCAAAATACCGCCAACCGCAGCACCTATTTTAACCAAACGTTAGCCTTACCGTTCTCGAAATATTTTGTTTACAGACACACACACGGACCAATGGCTGAAACTTTGGATTTAGGCTCTAGGGACCTCAAAACGTGTTTTGACACTAAAAACTGACCATCGAAAATTTGACCCGATTACATTACTTTCCTTCCTATAGGATAAGGAAAGTAAAAAGGGAGAATAGGTTTGAAGAGATCCTGTAACATAAATAGAAGAGAATATAGAAAAAATAAACGAAACAAAAAAGAATAAAAACAGAAACAAAGAACAAATAAGGTAGTGAAGAGAACAGTTATTCTGATGGGAGGGTGGGGACCTGGCTGTAATGGTGGGTCCAGACTTGTGCAATGCAATGAAATTCGTTAGTTTGGACGTGTTTGAGAAAGTTGCAGCAAAGTTTTTTGAACATTGCAGCAAACGTTTGTGGGTATCCGAGAGGTTGGCGGTTTTCTGGCGAATGTCTTTGATGTGCGTTGCACTAGTTTGGACGTGTTTGCAAAGCATCGTGCAATGCAATGCAAATGATGTACCTACTATAGGCCATTACTAGTTGAGTATCGGTACAAAAATTCTCGGATACATGAAAAACGTTCGCATTCGTCAGATTTGATTTTACGTGCAACGTGCAATGCAAATGCTTTGCACGTTGCTTTGCACGTTGCATTGCACAAGTCTGGACCCACCTTTATACCAATAACTAACCCACCTACAGCAACAAAAAACCTATCTACCTATAGCTACCACCTTCACTTGTTCAAAATAAACTTACCATGAACTTGATTCACAATCTGAGAAAGACTCACAAAGGTTAGAGAGAAACCCACGGCTCACCTTATGAACATTTGTGAATCTTACAGCCTGAGGTCAATCAGACCTGTGGAATTATATAGAATTATACAGAAACCGACTGTACATTACTGTGGAATTACACAGAAAACTTGTCTGTCGTGACCTAGAGATCGTCTGGCTATTAAATGAAACAACCTTTGATCCTGAAATACCTACAGTCTGAACCTTTTCCTCCAAGGATCATTTGATCAATGAATGAAAGTATGAAATCACGGGTGTAGAGGTGTTATTGAACTTTGTTTATTGAAAGGAGGAAACTTTCGTAGCCTGGTTCGCACCATTCTATCTAGTTTCTAGAAACTAGGTAGGTACCTCAGTTTCATCTGAGGTTTCGATTGTTCGGATACTTTTGATGAGACATTTCCCGAGATTACATTAGCCATAAGTTGGGAATATCAGTCATCAGTGCATGATCTTATTCTCTTAATTGCACCTTTTCCCGGTTTGGTTTTTTGGTTGGTGTTACCCTCCTTTATCCTACCACTGTCCATACCTCCCTATCTAACGCCTCCTCTCTTCTCCACCCGTTTTCTTTCAAGTATTCTTCAACCTTGTCTCTCCATCGCAGTTCTGCTACTTAACGATCACCGAAAGTTTTCGGAAGGCGATGAAAAGAAGCATGAGGAATCTGCTCTCTTGTTTCTAGCAGCTTTTGTCTCAAGAACCATCATTTTTCATAACTCGTGATTAAGATACATCAAAAAGATAAAACTATTAGAGCTCCATATTTATGAATGTCATCATCATCTGTTTCAATCCTAAGGTTGGTTTATAGCTCTCCATTCTACTCTATCAGATGTCTTCCTCTTCATGTCTGCATATGTTTCAGACCCGGAGTATTTCACAATTTGGTCGATGTATCTTTCTCTTGGTCTTCCTCTTCCTTGGGAACCCTGCCTCTTTCCTTCAATGATTGCAACCATGAAATCATTATGCCTGTAGAGATGTCCTATCCAGCGATGTTTTCTTTCCTCTAGTATGTTCATAATTTGTCTTTATGAATGTATATATCTGTAATATCTGACTATTCCAGGTGTTCCAGATATTAAAGCTATAATTCTAGCTACTAAACTTCACACTCGTGTCTTCTTCCGCTCCATAAAGCTCCACACAAAAGCTCCTTTCTATTTATAGACCTTGCCTTCTAGTGTGACTTTCTATTACCATTGTGTGGAAGCTAGAGGCATCATTTTGACACATTTAAATATTTTTTCCTCACGAGTTTGCTCTCAATTACGATTTCACACATGATATTAACGAGTTTTTTTTTCTCTCTTTCTTGGTCTTCGTCTTCTTCTTTTTTTTCAATGAGCGTAACTTTTGTATCTATTCGGCTATTGTTTAAAGTTTTCTTGCGAACATTGCGACAGTCCATCATTTAAACTAATGGAACACATTAACCTGGACGGGTTTAGATGTGAAGATAGCCAGTGGTGATACGTTAAATGCACCAATTTTGTTGTTGTTGTTGTTGCTTCCATGGATCAATCTTGTAGCCAAATGAAGGGTAAACTCCCGTCACTAAAACCCTTATCAGTTATACAGTAACACAGTGAACCCCTTTATCAGTTGTTACAATACCCTGTATGAATTTAGATGTGAAGATAGCCAGTGGTGATACGTTAAACGCACCAATTTCCATGGATCAATCTTGTAGCCGAATAAAGGGTAAAACTGCCGCCATTTCAGATAAGAATAGTCATTTTATGTTCTACCAAACGCCTTCATACATTGAATCGAAGTAATCTAAGTAAAGACTGGATATAAAATATATTTTCTACCTGATTTGTCAATTCGGTCATTTAGTTCTTGTTTTCGTTGTTCATTCATTTCTTGTTCGTCTTAATCTTCGTACCTACATCGAGTCACGATGTACCCGAATAATAGAGCCGAAATTTCAACCATTCTCGTCCTATGTGGTAAGTTTTCTATTGACTATGCATGAAACGAACAAGTGGGCTGTGATTCTATTATAGGATCTTTTTGAAGAGGTTGGATAGAGGGAACTGTAACAACAGAGGTCTTATCGTCCCGAAATCGAAGAGAAAATGAGGACAAGATCGGGGCAAGCCAGTCGTTTCAGAAGCGAACCTTATCGGTTGAGGTAAAGTTCGCCCCGGGTAAGAATCGAATCCACCACCTAACACTTCCAAGGCAGACGCGCTATGCTCCAAGCTAACTAGACGGGCAAAAACTAGCTTTTGCATTACCTACTTACTTCAAGAGGATTAAGGATTATAGGCTAGGATTATAACAATATCAAAATAAGAACTACACTTAACAATACCGAATACCGTCCTTTTTCCTTGTACGAAAGAAAGTCGTTCTCTTCCACTGCACCAACAGATTTTTTTCGCCATAATTGTGCTTTTTTCGAAGCTGTTTCTCTCTCAATATGGACATTTCCCTTCTCTCCATCTTTTATTATTTCTATCCAGAATTATTTCACCGTCTAGGTACTTTGGCAACGTCTCAATTTTTCCCTCAATGACTTGGTTAGGGTTTGAATAGAACATAGGAGGACAAAACGAGTGAGCTTGGAAAAAGAAATGAGTTAGAGAAAACGCCAGATTGTGTTATAAGCTCCTTATTGTCACTCCATTCCATTCATTTACTTTTTCAGATTGAACTTTTGACGATTTTTGTTAACAGAATTCAATTCAATCAGATTTCAATGTTGATTCCACATAGATGGACTTCAAGCTCAAAGTTTAAACTCAAGCATTTGTAAGACAAGTCCACCAGATCAGCACCAGATGTCATAATTCTTCTTCTTTCGGTGACTATCCGGTTAGGATGTGAGCATTGTGGACGATCATCATGGCTATTCTGACTTTATCCGCTGCTATCCGGAACAGTTGAGTGGAACTTTTCTCGAACTAGGTCCTCTAGTTGGTAATTCGGTCAGTAATTACTACAGTTAGCAAGTCATTATAGTGAGTGTTTGAATCAATTACTACAATTAGCAATTCATTAGTTTTTAAATCAATTAGATTCCTATGTTGTTCATATGACTAATTTGCTACTCTATTGACACTAAATGTTTGGTTTAATATTCGTTTTATTTGTTTTGACATTGTTTTATTTTGTTTTTATATGTTTTAAGTACACACTTATCAGATAGAGGTAGGTCGTTAAACGGAAATTAGGTTTATAGCCCTTGTTTTGTGTGGAACTTGTCTGAATTGATTTGGGTTTGGGTTCATTTTCCTTATTTTCTCTTTCTACCAGTGTGGGGTTTTTGTCATCCGATTCCTGTTTCTTTATGTCCTGGGTTTTAAGGTTTATAGCCCTTGTTTTGTGTGGAACTTGTCTGAATTGATTTGGGTTTGGGTTCATTTTCCTTATTTTCTCTTTCTACCAGTGTGGGATTTTTGTCATCCGATTCCTGTTTATGTCCTGGGTTTTAACGCGTGATGTAGTGAAGGTTATAAGTTATAACTTTCTTCGTGTTCTGGTTTACTCTAACGGTGAAGGTCATGTGTGTATTGACACTGTGATTTGTGAATACCTTTTTGGTCTGTCTAAGACTACATGACAACCGAGTGAAGCGGAGAGCATAGCACTTTTCGCTCTGAGTTCTATGCGGTTTGAACTTGTTTGAAATCTTCGCCTCCCTCTATTGTAACTCCCCTCTACCTGCTCTATGCTCTATGGAGTCTATGGCATAGAGTCTATGCACTCCGCCCCACTGTGTTTTGAGCCTAAAAGCTTTTCTTTTTCACTTTCCTTATCCGATAGGAAAGAAAGTAATGTAATCGGGTCAAATTTTCGATGGTCAGTTGTAGAACATAGGAGGACAAAACGAGTGAGCTTGGAAAAAGAAATGAGTTAGAGAAAACGCCAGATTGTGTTATAAGCTCCTTATTGTCACTCCATTCCATTCATTTACTTTTTCAGATTGAACTTTTGACGATTTTTGTTAACAGAATTCAATTCAATCAGATTTTAATGTTGATTCCACATAAATGGACTTCAATCTCAAAGTTTAAACTCAATCATTTGTAAGACAAGTCCACCAGATCAGCACCAGATGTCATCATTCTTCTTCTTTCGGTGACTATCCGGTTAGGATGTGAGCATTGTGGACGATGAGCATCATCATGGCTATTCTGACTTTATCCGCTGCTATCCGGAACAGTTGTGTGGAACTTTTCTCGAACTAGGTCCTCAGGTTGGCCAGCCAGGAAATTCTTCTTCTACCAGGAGCTCTTTTACCATTAATGTCATCATTGCATTGGGAAATACCTTTCACAATCCACACGGACGTGTTCGGGTTAACACGAACATGTATTGTTATCAATTGCCTTCGCTGAAAACTGGGTTACATCATTGCCACACCGGTGATCATCTGACCAATGATATCAAGAACGCAAGATGATAGCGGGTGAAAGTTTAGCCAAAGTATAAACAACTGTATAATACATAGGTATAAGGACCTGTATAATACATAGGTCTGTATAAAGACCTGTGTAATAGGTAGAGGACATTGGATTTGAACTGACTCCTAAGAGTCCTAACGTTCTAAGTTCAAGTTGATCTGGTGGTGAGGTCTAACCAAGGATTCTGCGAGTTGTGATACCTAGTTCAGAAAGAAAGAGAGGAGAAAACTAGGAATAATTAGATTTACCCAAGGGTAATAAAAAATATAATACATACTTTTATCTGAGAAATGCAAGAAAACGTTTGGACACATAAAGATTTTTTTCATAAATTTATTTTAAAAGGGGCACAACGACACATAAAATTGAAGTTCAAACTCAATTCTCAAATAATATGCGCCATCTCAATGAGATTGAGAGGCACAAGAAAAAGGATCCGAACTAGTCCAAGGGAAGATGGGGCCCACTTATAAGTAATTTCCATTTTAAAATGTCATTTTCATTAAAAAGTCAAGTTTTTATTATTGTTCGTCAAGTGCTCACATCCTTTTTGAACACCACCATCAACATCCTGTGCCCTAAATCACCAAAGTATGGAAAAGTATCTTACAAGTGTAATAGCCAATGGAAAAGCAGAATTTTGAATTTGGACGAATCATATAGAAATATGGAATTGTAAATACTTTTCCATACTTTGGTGATTTAGGGCACAGGATGTTGATGGTGGTGTTCAAAAAGGATGTGAGCACTTGACGAACAATAATAAAAACTTGACTTTTTAATGAAAATGACATTTTAAAATGGAAATTACTTATAAGTGGGCCCCATCTTCCCTTGGACTAGTTCGGATCCTTTTTCTTGTGCCTCTCAATCTCATTGAGATGGCGCATATTATTTGAGAATTGAGTTTGAACTTCAATTTTATGTGTCGTTGTGCCCCTTTTAAAATAAATTTATGAAAAAAATCTTTATGTGTCCAAACGTTTTCTTGCATTTCTCAGATAAAAGTATGTATTATATTTTTTATTACCCTTGGGTAAATCTAATTATTCCTAGTTTTCTCCTCTCTTTCTTTCTGAACTAGGTATCACAACTCGCAGAATCCTTGGTTAGACCTCACCACCAGATCAACTTGAACTTAGAACGTTAGGACTCTTAGGAGTCAGTTCAAATCCAATGTCCTCTACCTATTACACAGGTCTTTATACAGACCTATGTATTATACAGGTCCTTATACCTATGTATTATACAGTTGTTTATACTTTGGCTAAACTTTCACCCGCTATCATCTTGCGTTCTTGATATCATTGGTCAGATGATCACCGGACCAGCTGAATATAGTGGACCTTATCCTTCTGTCAATGCGGTTGAACGACCCAGATCACAATCTGCTTGTGATTTGAATGAGAAGTTTGCTTTGATGGTCAAATTCTTCAGAAAGTACAAATTTTTATCTGGGATTGAAGATCCTCTTGTTGACCAGAACGACTGTTGGTAAAAAAAACTACGTCTGTTGGTTAAAAAAAAAAAAAAAACTCCATGCCCCCCCTCACTTTGATTATTTGACGCAGTTTTTCCTGGACGATTTTTCTTTTCCCAAGTTTCTGTACTTTGCAAGTTTGCACTTATTAAACAGAACATACTCTAAAATCTGACTGATGTGAGCAATTGACGAACAATAATAAAAACTTTATTTTTTAATGAGAATGACATTAATGGAAATTACTTATAAGTGGGCCCCATCTTCCCTTGGAATAGTTCGGATCCTTTTGCTGGTGCCTCTCAATCTCATTGAGATGGCGCGTATTATTTGAGAATTGAGTTTGAACTTCAAGAAAGTTCTTTATGTGTCGTTGACCGTCGTGCCCCTTTTAAAATAAATTTATGAATCCAGTCCGACTCTTGGTGCAAAAGAAACTGCATGTCCCACTTCGTAGACACAGTCTAGAAATACAGATAACATACTACCATTACTACCATTGTACCAATTCCACCTTGTACCAATAACTAACCCACCTACAGCAACAAATAACCTATCTACCTATAGCTACCACCTTCACTTGTTTAAAATAAACTTACCATGAACTTGATTCACAATCTGAGAAAGACTCACAAAGGTTAGAGAGAAACCCACGGCTCACCTTAATGAACCTTTGTGAATCTTACAGCCTGAGGTCAATCAGACCTGTGGAATTATAGAATTATACAGAAACCGACTGTACATTACTGTGGAATTCCACAGAAAACTTGTCTGTCGTGACCTAGAGATCGTCTGGCTATTAAATGAAACAACCTTTGATCCTGAAATGAAGTCTGAACCTTTTCCTCCAAGGATGATTTGATCAATGAATGAAAGTATGAAATCACGGGTGTAGAGGTGTTATTGAACTTTGTTTATTGAAAGGAGGAAACTTTCGTAGCCTGGTTCGCACCATTCTATCTAGTTTCTAAGAAAGCTAGAAACTACCTGAGTTTCATCTGAGGTTTCGATTGTTCGGATACTTTTGATGAGACATTTCCTGAGATTACATTAGCCATAAGTTGGGAATATCAGTGCATGATCTTATTCTTTTATTGCACCTTTTCCCGGTTTGGTTTTTTTTGGTTGGTCTTACCCTCCTTTATCCTAACACTCCATACCTCCCTATCTAACGTCTTCTCTCTTCTCCATCACTTTTCTCTTAAGTCTTCTTCAACCTTATCTCTCCACCACAGTTCCGCTAGGTACTTGCACCACTTACCGATCTCTGAAAGTTTTCGGAAGGCGATAAAAAGAAGCATGAGGAATCTGCCCTCTTATTTCTAGCAGCTTTTGTCTCAAAAACCATCATTTTTCATAACTCGTGATTAAGATACATCAAAAAGATCTAACTATTAGAGCATTTTGCCATATGCCTGTTGGTATTTCGTATTGTATACTGATCTACAGTATGAATTTAGTTGTTTTAGTTGTAATAATTATGAATTCTGCAGAGATTAAAATTGCAATTCCTGTTCTTATGAGAAGTGGTAGGATGATGGTTACATTTAATTACGGGTTCTGTAGTAAGATTAGGTTGTATAGATCAAACTAGAATGCAGTGGCGTAGCGTCCATGTAGGGCGTGTATGGCGGCCATACACTCAAAATTTACTAAAATACCCTTAAATATTGACTTTAAATATTTATGAAGAAGCATGTGCATTTGTGCATGACTTATGTACCTAGTAATGTGCATGGTGATGGAAATTAGTGCCCTACACGCCTTACACTTGACTTTAGACCACGCTACGCCACTGCTAGAATGCAGGATAATAATGTTAATGTTATAATTACTTAGTATTAGTATTTTACTATAGATACTAGTATAAAGATACTACAAGTAACTTACAAAACGCTGCCGGTACAACTAGTAAGTACCTACATATTAGGGTATTATCTTTTACTATCATGGTGAGTAGGTTAGGTTGAATTGCCCTGGGTAGGAATTTTGTCTTTTGTTTGTACCTGATTTCTTGTATTTGTGGCATCATCATGGACAATCGTTATCTGTCCACTGCTGGACAAAGGTCTCTTCTTCACTCCTCAATTGAATTTCATCCTGAGCTTTAAACATCCAGTTACTAGTCTAGGTAACATCCAGTTACTAGTCTAGGTGAAATTACACAGTCTAAATCCCTAAACTGTTTTCATGTAATACCTACTCATTAGAATCTTTACAATCATCTCAGCATTCAAATTTTTACTGCCAAAAAAAGAATTTCGGACCCAAATTTTTTATCTCTTCATTGTTGTTATGTAAACCCCGAAATATTCCCATAATGTCCGAGAGAAATGAATGAAGTTGTAATAATGTAGGATGGGTTTCAATGGTTCCTTGAGAACAATCTTCCACGCTGGGGTCTTTTCAGCACCTGAAACAAATCAATTTTTTTACTTAATAATTTATGCAACTGTACTTCATATTACACTTTTTTATGTAATTACTTTACAATTTTAAGCAACTGCATTTCATATTATGTAAGTAACAAAGGTAAGGTGCATAGTTATTTACATGTGTAAATTAAAATTAATGTTTAAGTGTTTAATAACGGTTTTAAAATTTTAACTTTTAGTGTAAAATAAGTGTTTTTTTTTGCCACCGAAGGACATATTCTATTCTCGAGCTAAACGGATAAGTACCTTAAATCACATTTTTTTTTTTTTAAAAAAAAAAATTCGTATATTTTTCATTCAACTTGAAGATAGAGATTTTATACACGGCGGCTCGTCTTATCTCATTTACTAATAAAGACATATACCTACTCTGTATGAAGTAGGCACGTATCATAGGTACCTTTGTTCTCGTAATTCTCATTAAAAACAATGAACACATCAACGTTGAAATTTCTCAATAAAAATAAAACAACAGTGACATATAAAAATAACAAGTACACAATTGATGATACCGATACAAATAAAGCTAACAATAGATTCCAATGTGCCCATGAAGATTGTGGTGCTTACATAGTATTGGACAATCACGTAATAAAGAGCTATTCAAATTAAACAAAAGCAAATCAAATATAATAAAATTTTCTCTTCCTAACCGCTTAATGAGAACAGGAAACAACGTTGAAATTTCTCAATAAAAATAAAACAACAGTGACATATAAAAATAACAAGTACACAATTGATGATACCGATACAAATAAAGCTGACAATAGATTCCAATGTGCCCATGAAGATTGTGGTGCTTACATAGTATTGGACAACATGAGAACTAAAATCACAAGTTCAAACTTAGAACATATGAATCATTCTCCAATAGCACTAAGACTTAGATCTAATAAAAATCCAAAATCTAACTCTACAGACGTAACATCAAAAAAATCAATTTCATGAATCATTCTCCAATAGCACTAAGACTTAGATCTAATAAAAATCCAAAATCTAACTCTACAGACGTAACATCAAAAAAATCAATTTTGCAGAGAAGGGTATCATTTTCCATTACCAAGCCTTCCATTAATTCTAATAAAACTAAACAAACATCTGGATCCACAAAAAGCAAAACTACAAAAAAACATTCAACTGAAGAAATAAAAAATAAATCTTCTAATAAAACTAAACAAACATCTGGATCCACAAAAAGCAAAACTACAAAAAAACATTCAACTGAAGAAATAAAAAATAAATCTAAAATTGGAAAACATCAAACACGAGACGGTACTAAGTTACCTACACCATTATCTAATGACCCACAGCATGATGGACACAATGTAAACTTGAATACCTGCAGTGTTAACACCAAACCAATAGATAATAATATATCGTCAGATAACGACCCACAGCATGATGGACACAATGTAAACTTGAATACCTGCAGTGTTAACACCAAACCAATAGATAATAATATATCGTCAGATAACACAGATATACACATAGACCCCAAACAAAGCAAATGTACAGGTACTCAAACAGATAATACAGAGAACGGTCAATCATGGCCACAATCACAATCAGATCTCATACTTATAATTCAGCAGCGAGAAAGGGAGATAGACAATCTCAAACAAATGATAGCGTCTTTGGAATATTGCATTCAATCCCGGGATACTCCATTGCAACCAGTGTCGAATCATAAAAAAGATCTACCTCCACCTCACATATCCAGTGACATTAAGTACACCTGTCACATTATTGGTGACAGCCATGTCAGGGGGCTACGCGATTATCTCTATAATCTTCTACCTAGCAGCTGCTCTATCCACACATTCTTCCAGCCAGGAGCAGGATATCACGAAGTAGCCGCTACTCATAATCAGTGCCCTAGTCTGGTCAGCCCTTCAGCGGACGACAGGATTGTGCTAATCTGTGGAACCAATGATGTCTGCTCCACTCAATGGGTTTTAATACAAACAGCACTTGATGACTTAATCCGTATGTTTCAACACTGTAAACAGTTATGTATCATAGGAGTCCCAATGAGATTCTCCAACAAAAAACTAAACTTCCACATCTCTAGATTTAATAACAAAATCAGAACATATATCAAATCAACATCAAAAAATGCTTATTTTTTGGATCCTAACAAGTCACTAAAACGAAAAGACTACGCCATTGATGGATTACACCTGAACAAGGAAGGAAAAAGGAAGTTATGTCGAGCTATCAGTAATAGTATACAAGCAAACGAAAAGACTACGCCATTGATGGATTACACCTGAACAAGGAAGGAAAAAAGAAGTTATGTCGAGCTATCAGTAATAGTATACAAGTAAACGAAAAGACTACGCCATTGATGGATTACACCTGAACAAGGAAGGAAAAAAGAAGTTATGTCGAGCTATCAGTAATAGTATACAAGGGAAACCCAACAGTGACACATGCCAGTTGCCTTCTAAACAAGGAAGCAACCCGGAGAACGTCAACAATGCAACATTCTGTCAGGATCTTATTGATTTAGATGTACATTACACATCGGTCACAAACGAGACCACACAAATCCATCCGAACAACATGCAACCTGCTGATGATGAATCTACATTCTCGACAGAACCACGTCATTACGATCAATTGTTCCCTGAATTGTCTCCTCACAGACCCACTCATCCTCCGGCACTGGGCTCTCATTCTCTACTTGATACACCTAATATGCCTAATCATATTCACCAACTGATTAGAAATGAGCCAAAGTCATCAGCGGATTATTACAGATTAACTCATATAGGCAATTCAACGGTCCAGGGCAATGGAAGTTACCAGGAACATCACAATGTCGGCAACAATGAATCCAGCATACTTTTTGCCAGCCCCATCATTCGTATTGAACCAGGATACAATAGACCGGCCTCAGCAAATTTTATAGAGCCAGGCCGACATATAGATCCCTAATATCTTGTAATAATGACGTCATCAGAAATTCGACAGTAAATTTCCAAAATCTTATAGTAATAAAACCCAAAAAATTTACAAATACATTGAGTGCATACTATCAGAATGTTCGCGGTTTAAAGAGCAAACTTCGTACACTCACATGTAATATTCCACTAACTAACTTTGACATTTATTTATTTTCAGAAACCTGGTTAAATGATTCCATTAATAGTTCCGAACTTGGGTTTAATAACTTTAACGTTTTTCGATTAGACCGAAATAAGAATAATTCTTCTAATAAGCATGGGGGAGGAGTACTGATTGCAGTAAAAAAGCAAATTGCTTGTAAGTCAATTAATCTTTCAAAAAACAACTTAGAGACATTATTCTTAATTCTCAAACTTGGAAATAAAAAAATTATAGTTAATTGCTCGTATATTCCTCCAGATTCTCCCATAACCATTTACCAGGACTTTGTGAATATCCTACAGGATATTGTTTTGAAAAATAGTAAGGCACACTTCCTTATTTGTGGCGATTTTAATCTACCAAAGGTTCCATGGGATAAAATCTCAGATTACTCTAATCTTGTCACTGATAATAATTTAAATGCAAAAGCTGAAGTCATTAGATCAGCCTTATTATTTCACTCATTTAAACAATATAATTCATTTAAAAACCCACTTGATAATATATTAGATTTAATAATCTCAGACATTGATGACGTCATTGTTACGGAATGTTTCGAACCCCTAGTCAAAATAGATTCTTTTCATCCACCTCTGTCGGTTGAATTAAATATAAAAGAGATATGCAAAACCAGATCTAATCTCTTAACAATTAATCAAGCCGTGGACCGAGATGTCACCTACTCGTATAAAAAAGCTGATTATACCGCTCTAACTAGATACCTGAATGATGTAAACTGGGATGATTGTTTTAAAGATCAATGCTTATCCATCAACATTGAATCTTTCTATCAAACTAAACTAGATACCTGAATGATGTAAACTGGGATGATTGTTTTAAAGATCAATGCTTATCCATCAACATTGAATCTTTCTATCAAACTATAAAACAAGGAATAGATCTTTACATTCCTAAATTCACACCCAAACAATCTCTATTTCCATGTTGGATGAGTAGCGAGTTAAAAAACCTAGTTCTCCAGAAAAAAATTGCACATAAAAATTTCAAGACCTCTAAAAGTAAAGAACTTTATTATGAATTTTGCAAACTAAGACAACGATGTGCATCTAAATCTAATCAGGACTATTCTCTTTATATTCAGTCGCTAGAAAAAAACCTATCAGTTAGTCAAGGTTCCTAACTGAGCTCGAAGATCCGGGCGATCTTCAGTAGCTTTTGTTACAACGTTATATGCACCGAGTTTACGAGTACACTTCTTTCCCTTGAATAAGTACGAAAAAGGCAAGGTGACGGAAAATAACAAACTATTTAATTGCAAACCTCAATTCCCTTTCACAAAGCATTAAATTTCCGCAAATGCCGTATTTTTATTTTTCAAAAATCGTCTAATTTTCGTAAATCCCATATTTTTTCACAAAGATTTGGAGGTCCAAACTTGAACTGTTGGAATAAAGAGATTAGCTGCCCACCTTGATCATCTAAATAAAACACCACTATCTTCAATATTCTACCCGAATAGAACTGGACATATTCTGCCGCACAGAGTACTCTCATCAATGGAATGTAAGAAAAAAAAACCCCATTTCAATAGAATGTAACACTTCAAATTATGTTTGAATTGATTTCAAGCAATATTTGTCGTACAAGCAGTATTGTTTGTAAGGAGTCAAGGTTCCTAACTGAGCTCGAAGATCCGGGCGATCTTCAGTAGCTTTTGTTACAACGTTATATGCACCGAGTTTACGAGCACACTTCTTTCCCTTGAATACGAGTAAGTACGAAAAAAGCGAGGTGACGGAAAATAAAACAAACTATCTAATTATACAAACCTCAATCCCCTTTCACAAAGCAGTAAATTTTCGCAAATGCCGTATTTTTATTTTTCAAAAATCGTCTAATTTTCGCAAATTCCATATTTTTTCACAAATATTTTTTTTTTACAAATCTCGTTTTTTTTTCTTCTTTTTTTTCACAAATCGTCTAATTTTCGATCCTCTT
>NW_007377801.1:21280-48411 GCF_000475195.1 Diaphorina citri | reverse complement strand
AAGTAAAGAGAGAGGGTCCGAGAGAGAAACAGAACCATGTGGGACTTTATCTGTTTTCCTTCTCAGAATTATATGCTGGGAATCCACACAGGTTTGTACCAGCTGGCCTGCAGCTAGCTGTAGCTAGACACTTCGAAACAACAGCTCCGTCACACTTGCCAAGTCAGCTGTAGCTAGATACCGGCCAGCCTGATACACACCTGTATAGAAATAATTCCTCGGGCATCGCGAGGCGGGGCGGTTCAGTTTCAAACTGGATTATCTTTAAATTATTTATTACACTTGATGGTGGTAGTGTTAAATGGTTTCTTTATGTAATTTCTTCTGTTTAAAATAACTCGAGTTCCCTCCAGGGAGCCGGGGAAAAGCATGAACTTTCTTGTGTTGCTATTCACGGCGATTGGTAAAACGTTTGGACTTTTCCTTTTTGAAGAAAATAAAATAATAAAAAAAAAAATTAAATAAAAAAAGGGAAAATCCGCGAGAAACTTGATACAATAATGGACTTTATTACTAGAATAAATGGACTTATAACTGAACAAGCACACACGAGGTTACCAAAACAGGCGTCATCCAGTCGAGCCATCATGGGCAAGGGACTCCCGCCGAAGCCAAGCGTATGCTCGAGCGATGAGCCCGAGCGCGCTCTAAACCGTGTCGAACGCCTTCTATTCCATGACCGACGAGTCCGGAGTTGTTCCGCCTTACTCCTCCGAAACCTTGACTTTGCTCCCTTTCTTCAACTTTTCAAATCCCGGTCGCGGTGAGGGATAGTCCTATGAGGACTAGTCCAAGCGGGTCAGTCCAAGATGGACTATGGATACTCGTGGTTTGATAGAGTCATCTTGACTGTCCATTATTATTATTATTATCATGAAAAAATAATGACCGAGCGTATCCTGACTTTTCAAGGGGAAATGGGTCGTCATCCGGTGGATGATGATTATAACACCAGTTTAAGAGTTTAATATAACTCCTATTTTAAGGTATGGGAGCGACCCTAACTTGGGTGCGCGCGAGGACAAATGGTCAGCGCTCGCGGAATCTGGTTGATGTGTGGCTCCGTCCATTGTGATGGGTGGCTCCGTCCATTTGTCCAATGCTGACTTTTCAGGTCGACAGTCCAAATGGCGACTACTTGTGTGTGTGAACGTTCCATATCTGGGACTTTCCGTCTCGGGATTAGTCAAATGGACAGGTCAGAATGGACTATCACTCACTGACCGTAATCCCCGCCAATAGTCGCCCGTCTTGTGTGTAAAAAGAAAGGAAAGTAAATTCTTTTCCGACATTTTCATTCCTCTACTTCTTACAGGCAGGGATTATAAAACACGATCGTACATCCTAACAATAGGGAATAAACGGACGCCAAATGGATCCCAGCCAAAGCTTCACAGATCGATGTCGATCGACGTCCGGTCGACCATGTTTGGACACACTTTAAGGGTCGTATATTAAGATTAAGTATTCCTTTTGTCTTTTTCAGGGTATACCAAGACAAAGAGAGAGCCTGGGAGAGAGAAATGAAGAGACTGAAAGCCCTACATGAAAGTCGACTGAGAACCGGCGCCCAGAAGTCCCAAAAACTAGAACAAATGCTCATGATGCAATCCTACCAGGTAAACTAGCAGTTCCGGGTTCGATCCCGCGCAAATCAGAAAACAAAACCAAGAACTTTGAAGGACATGAAGACGAAAGTTCAATTTTAAAGAAAGCATCTTGAATTATGTGGGTGGGAGGATCCCAGGAAGAAGGGGTCTATGTTAGTTAGCAGCAAAAATAAAATAGACGAAAATAAAATCAACGACGTATTCTGAAAAGCTCCTTTACCTAAGTGTGGCCTAAGCGCCTAAGTAAGGCCAATGGTCTAAGTGAGGCCGGACCCTTTTTCTATGGAAGCCTTCAATCGTGATATTGTATTACTTTTATTACATCCAAACATCCACTTCCTCTGAGACGAATGGTAATGATTGTGGGCCAAATGGAAGTGTGCTATGGTTTACTAGTATGCTTTGGTTTATCAGTGTGCTATGGTTTAGCAGTGTGGTATCTCCTATTATTATTAGATCACGATAGAGGAACACCGATGGTTCGTGTAATGCGCTCATTAGGGTGCGTTAGACCGGAACTTGGCCTGGCGCACTCCCGATTCCGTTCAACTGAACGCTTTTTTTATGACCGATAGTACAGATTTTGGAGAAGCGTTTCTTTTTAATTTATCCATTTATCCGGTTTGATGGTATTGAAAACCTGACTTTTTTTTAGAATAAGAAGTGACATAGAAGCGACATGTTTCTGATGTGCACGTCTGTATTCGCGCCATTTTTTGTGACCCATGGGTCAATTGAACTATATTAATTTTGATTTGAAGGCTGCAGATTCCAACTCTGGCCGAGGATGACTGAGGTGATTTCAGCCTCTTGAACAGCTTCGGCACTTCGGCAGAGTTACTCGAATTTATCGACCGTAGAGACAACCAATACATACTGTTGAGAGTTATGAATGCTATTAAGGATGTGACCTTTTACCCTGAAGTAAAATACTCTTTGAGCTCCAGGGTGATTTATGAACAGAATTAAAAACGCATTCAAAGGGTCAAAAGTTCATCAACTCGATCTGTCAAAACCAAAGTTGCTTCAAAGTTACCGAGTGACAAACCAAACCACGCCACGTCAGCTAGAACTGACTGTCAAAACCAAAGTTGCCCTGTTTGAAATCAGTCCGGGTCGTGGGTTATAGACGTAGGCTTTGTATGACTGTTATGTATTTTCCATCTGATTTTGAATCTATGTGATTTTTCCTGTTGCCACAGAACATCGTTGAAATACTTGGTTATTGTGATATCAATTTTTTTTTTCTTTTGCAAAATACAGTGGCATATTCATGTGTTTCTTTGCCCCCCCCCCCACAGCCCACAAACTTTGCCAGGTACCCCCTATAGACAATTGTCCCCAAATGTTCCTGCAGGGTAGTGAAGGGCCCCTAAATGCCCAGAGCATCCCTAGAACATGGGGGCTACACAGGTGGAATATTTGCCAGAGGCAAAATGTGAAGCACACAGCTGTAAAATTACTTTCAGGAATGATAACATAACAATATTATGTGCGGTACCTAATCATGTAGCCTTTGTAAGCAACAAAATTATTTTTTCATTTAGGTATTTAGTTACCTTCTTTTTTTTTAAGAGGTTTGACAGGGAACTGTAACTGCTATGGTCTTATCGTCCCGAAATCGAAGAGAGAAGGAAGACAGGATAGGAGAAAGCCAGCCGTTCCGTAACTGTACTTTTTTAAGCGAATGCAAATATCAAGTTTTTTTTTAAAGAGGTTTGACAGAGGGAACTGTGACTGCTAGATTATCGTCCCGAAATCGAAGAGAGAAGGAAGACAGGATAGGAGAAAGCCAGCCGTTCCGAGAACGAACATTATCCCATAAGGATAAAATCCACCCCGGGCGGGAATCGAACCCGCGGCCTAGCGCTTACAGGGCAGACGCGCTACCAACTAAGCTAACTAGGCTGGCTGGCGCCATTTCAGTTTTCCAAAGGAAACTGGTTCCGTTTGCGAAAGTTTCTAAAAAGAAAAATAAACCTATATACACTAGGCAGTACCTAAGTTCGGCCATGCCTTTTCCACAAGTTTGGCCATGCCTCGGGATGAACTAGCGGGATTCCGGAGCGAAGCGACGGAATTCAGCTAGTAAACCTATATACACTAGGCAGTACCTACATAGCAGGCACTCTTATTTCTTTTTAAGAGAAGGGCGTCTGTTTCCAAGAACTTTTGAGGTCAGGCCCGGGGCACATATAGGACCGGATAAACACCCCTGTGTGTCGGACCTGAAGGTTATTAATATGATTCTTTCTTTTTCCCTAGCATTATCTAATGATTGATTAATTATATGCAATTAATAATATCTAGTAATAGTAATTAATAATTAATAGGACCTCGTTAGAGTCGTTAGTATACCTTTCTATTTATCAAAATCATTAAGGATGAGACAATGTAATCGATATCCAACATTCTAATGAGAGGTAATTAGACAGATTGGGTGAAAAAGTTCCCATAAAGGTACATTAGGTTCTTATTTCTCCACTAATAGGATACACGACTTTACTCTTATTACCTATCTACGCATACACACCTACACTGATGGGATCTCTTTTGGGAATTAAAGGGCCGTTCTCTTACTTCTTTACTAATGGGATACAAGACTTTACTCTTATTATCTACGCATACACACCTACAGACCTACACTGATGGGATCTCTTTAGGGAATTAAAGGGCCGTTCAGACGCTCAGTCCCGGACTGCAGTCCAGTGTGACAGAAATCAGCTCGTGTCCAAACGTTCAGCCCCGGTTTGCACAAACCTCAGTCTTGTGATAGTTCTCGCCTTGTCACATGCCTGTTCTGTGTCTGTGTGTGCTCCGTTCTCTCAATTTTAATTAGAAAAACACTATTGTTATCACTATCTCGCGGAACCCTTGCCGTCAGCTCGCGGAACCCCTAGGTTCCGCGGAACACCAATTAAGAAACACTGCCTTATATCATAGAGTAGGTACCTGCTTTATCAGTACAAAAGTAAGCGAAAAAATCGATTGTTCTTTTTAATCCAAACTAAATTGGGCATACAATTTTGAGCTCATCAAATCCGAGATCATAATAGACCGTGCAATTAACCTGCTCAAGGATGCTCTAGGCAGTCTAGCCTACAATAAGGATTTAAATGGGGCACACACACAAGATATAAGATTGAAGATTGATAACATTCAAATTAATGAGAGAGTGAAGGAGATAGCCATCAACAATGCAAATCATTCCAAAGAGAGGAAAAAAATGTGGAAAGAGAAAACATTGAAAAAATAAACAAGAATTATGTAAACAATACGATGGAGTCAGAACTTCTCAAACTTTGTTGGTTATTAAATTCGAAAGGGGGGAGAATCAGATCTCCGTGAAATGACCTCTAAATAGCGTCAGTACTTGTGGCAGAAAATTTCTCTGGCCATCCAAAGGGGTAATTGCTGGAGCATCATGTGAGCACATTGCCCTATTTACTTATAAAAATAAAACCAATAGCAATAGAGACAGGTATCTACCAAGATTTTTTCAAACGTTTGTGCAAACCATCAAACTAGTGTTTACACGCTCAAACTTTCATCAAACTTGGACGGCAGTCCGGGACTGACCATCTAAACGGCCCTTAAAAGATGAAAGGTTAGGTCGTGGGTTTGATTCTCGCTCGGGCCAACTTTATCTGAAACAGATAAGGTTCGTTCTCGGAACGATTGGCTTTCTATCCTGTCCTCCTCTCTTGGATTTCGGGACGATAAGACCTCCGCTGTCACAATTCCCTCTATCAAATTTCTTTAAAAAAAAACGAGGTTTGTTCCTACCTTGTTTTGCCTGCCGAATGAAATTTCATGAAATTCCAAACAGTACTAATCTGCTCATTCATATAAATCAGAGTAAATAATGAAATTACACAGTCTAAATCCCTAAACTGTTTTCATGTAATACCTACTCATTAGAATCTTTACAATCATCTCAGCATTCAAATTTTTTACTGCCAAAAAAAGAATTTCGGACCCAAATTTTTTATCTCTTCATTGTTATTATGTAAACCCCGAAATATTCCCATAATGTCCGAGCGAAATGAATGAAGTTGTAATAATGTAGGATGCATATAATAATAATAAATATGCATATTATAATATTCAGGAATTTAATTAAGCACAGGATTTGATAACAATCTGACCAAATTCCAGTGTTTTTTACCCAAAATTAGCTCTGATGCAAGTTTTAATGAGGGAGTTTTAGAGAGAAGGTTTGAAACACATTCAGGACTTGATGTTTTTTACCCAAAATTAGCTCTGATGCAAGTTTTAATGAGGGAGTTTTAGAGAGAAGGTTTGAAACACATTCAGGACTTGAAAGTAAGTATCCCATCATCCGCGATTGTGATTTAACAAAATGATCCTGAATGGTGGAAACCTTATTTAAACTCAGTTAAAGATATTTTTCCTTTACGGAAGTTAAAGATACATTCCTTTCCGTGTAATAGTAATAAAAGGCAAAAGTGCTCCCACTCTAAAGGTGCGTGTCTAGCGACACTAAGCATAGTGTGGACGATGCTCTAGAATAAAATTACTTAAGATAAGGGAATTAAGAGCCATTTCTAGACGAAATAGAAATCCAGACTCCACAAGTAACTTGATTACTTGATCTTATAGTTTGTGCACTTGTATGATCTATCGATAGACGGGCAGTGTGTGCGATGGTTCTAATGTGCTATGAGATAAGAATCAAGATCCTAAAATGCCACTCATAATCAGACAAGTGCTCGTGTACATCTCTTCAGAAATGCATTAGTAATACAGGATGGAATGGCAGTCTAACTGGGGGACCTTAACCAGGGACTATAGTCCCACATCAAGACAGTGGTCTGCTCCATGCTTAAGGTCCCCCAGTTAGACTGCCATTCCAAAATAGGGATCAGAGCAGCCAAAGTCCAAACCCTAACCAGCCTGGCTAGCTGGAGGTTACAAAGTTTTTTTCATGTTTTAGAGGAAAAGCACAGGTCCTCATGATGGTTGACTGCGGTTCGAAACGGGCCAAGTAAGCTTGGTCAGACACCATCGACCCCCCTCGGTGCAGCCACACCGCTACAACTATACAACAACAATAACAACAACAGGGAATGGACCAAAGGGGTTCAACTTTCTATGTTGTTAGGACCCAGGATGCCTGTAAGACCGCCTCAACAGTAAGACCAAACAGGGAAAAGCGGAAAACATTTTTCGTGTTTTACCGCGGTTAGCCCCGGTAAAAATTTAAAAAACGTCAAAACGAACTTAAAAACTTTCAAAAGCTAACACCCTGTATGCCATAAAGATGTAAACTAAAAGATGTTTGTAAATACGAATCCAGCATCCGAGATCAGATGCTAACTAAATACAGACACCGGTAACAGGTACATATTCTACTGTATTTATCAAAGTCCAGTTTTACTTTCATTCGCGAACTCCGTTATCTTGAGCAAATTCATAAAACAGCTAAGAATACACCTGATTGTAAGTGAAAATACCTCAGATGGTGTTAAGAGTTTGTTGTACATAAAATAATGGAATCATATGCTAATTTACTTATTTGAATAAAACTTTACATTCAAAATGTGTGATAAAATGTTTGGGACCGCGGAGCGTATACTCCCGATACTCAGGCTGTTGTCCCCTTGGATGGGCTGGCACAAGTTTGGTACATCGGTATTATAATGACGAGAACTAATGTGAGTATTTGTAAATGTATGTATATGGAAGGTTGGATTGATTTTTAACTTTTTAAATCTTTCCGTTGACATAAGAATGAGACATACCTACCTATACGTACCTACTGCCGATGATTTCAAAGATATAAATTCTGCTGGTGATTTCATCAGGCAAACAGATCAATAAGTGAAATTCGCGATGAGTGTGTTTTGTGTTGTTTACTCATTCAGAATCAGAACTGAGATCATACCGACCAAAGATTTAAATAAAATATCACACACCTACCCACGAGTAGCTAGGTATTAGCTGATAATGATGTATTCTTGTTTTTCCAAAACGAAGAATCTATCTCTTGTGCAGAAGAAGAGGCTATTTCAGCAGCTAATACGTGATACGTGCTAGGCTAGGTGCTACCGATATGGTATAAGTCAAGGGTTATAGACGTAGGCTTTGTATGACTGTTATGTATTTTCCATCTGATTTTGAATCTATGTGATTTTTCCTGTTGCCACAGAACATCTCAGCTACTGGGATTCCCTTAGCATCACCATAACACCAAAACAAAACAACAAATAAATTAGTGATCTAAAATTAAAACAATGAAACTGAAATCTAAAATTAAAATGGATTCCCCAGAGGTTACAAAAAGTCACTGCGGTTGTTTTTTCCATCAATACTTGGGGTGCGGACGACAGATTCATGTTGAAGTTCCCAACAGATCACGAACTGTCCCACCAACTCCAACCAATATTGAGCAACCTTGTGCATGGTTGATGAAGTTGGTGAACGGCAATAATACATTGAATGCACCCCATGGATCACCAATGTAGAGCAACGTTGTGAGTACCTAATTTGCAAGGCGGACAGTTTAGGCAATCACGTGCTGCTGAATTTTCCCCGTTCCAGTTTAGCTGGGTGAGATCTGTGTGAGTAGCTGGTTGAGATCTTAGCGAAATGGCGAGATAGAAAAGCCTGATATGACCTTGGTAGTTAAAGGACTGCCTCTCAGGTGCCAAAAACATTACTTGCCAGCCTAGTTAGCTTGGATTGTAGCGCGTTTACCTTGTAAGTAATAGCTCTCGGGTTTAATTCCCGCTCGGGGAGGACTTTATCCTCAAGAGCTAAGGTTTGTTCTCAGAACAGCTATCTTTCTCCTATCCTGTCCTCCTTCCCTCGGGACGATAAAACCTTAGCACTTCCAGTTCCCTCGAACAGTTCGAACTATAATATTCTAGAAAATCTGGCGTACTTTTTCCTCCTGTCCTCACTTTCTGTGCCACTCATCCAGTTCTATTTCTAGTCCTAGCAATTCTATAGAACATAGTTCTAGTCCTAACAATTCTATAGAACATAGTTTTAGTTCTAGTTCTAGCAATTCTATAGAACATAGTTCTAGTCCCAGCAATTCTATAGAACAGAATAACAGAGGTTTCCTCAGGTAGCAGATGAGAGGAGTTATGTTTCTTCTAGCAGAACACGCACAGTAAGGACTCTGATCAGTTTATAGTCCACAGATTTCTAGCGATCCTAATGGACGAACGGTTCTCAAATTCTCGATCTTGATGCCTCAACACATCTTTCATTCTTTCCTCACAAGCGTACATAGTTGTTTTCAAGCGGACTTGGCTTTCAAAACTGCCTTTTCAGTGAGGATTGTGGAATGCTTTATCAAATGTGCAGAAATTCGAGAACATTATTGACCACATGTATCAACTTGCGTGAGTTAAAGTTAAATACAGAAGCGGAGAAGTTACAAGTTACAACAGTGTCATCAGTGAAAAGTTGATCCAAAATTGACCTTAAGGGTGATCGTCCACTAGAAGCTTGTACGAACGCTTACAAGTTCACGTTACTAGGCGATACTACGAGCGTATTGGAGCGTCTGATCCAAATGGATGTAGATTGTAGAGTATTGAAAATTTCTCACTTTGTGTGCAGCACGAAGAAGATCACATTCGCTTCTGTAGAAACATCAAAGTATGACCCGTTCTAGAACCTGAATTCTAGGTCCTATAACTTGAGGAAAGCTCAGCATTTTGGTTTAAAAAGGGCCTGGATGACCAATTCGTAAATCCTACCACCCAAAAGTCGTCATCCTCAATCCCATTTGAAGTTAAACGTTCCCCCGTTGGTCTCAGTTTGAGGACCGCTGCTCATTTGACTAATGACTACTAATTACAACTGGAAAGCGATTTCTGTCACGCCACTATTCTTGACCATCTGATCATGAAGTTAACACGGAATTTCACAGAATCGGAGAAATAATTCGCCGTTTCCTCGTAAAGATAGTTGGATTCCTTAGTTCCAGTGAAGATACAAATCAAAGAGGAATTAATTTAAAGAATTTAATACTCAATTAATTTGAACTTTTGCAAATGGTCTTCTCTAAACCTCTTCTGGGCTTTCAACACATGAGTGTCCACGGTAGTCATTAGGTAAGAAGCTAAGACGGTGATTCTTTGAACGGATCGAATCCATTTCCTCTCTTTCCACTTTCTTGTCACAGATTCCTAAACCTTGGAATACTTTTTCAAAACCACAAGATAAGTAACCATACAATCAGTCCTTTACAATATACGTTTCCCGATCAATGGTTTCAAGAAAGACATAAAAATAAAAGGAAGTTGTGATGGAAACACCGTGGTTTCAAATTGGTTCTGCACTTCTACTTTCCGATTGAAATAACTAGAAAATCTAGAAATCAGGAGTAAGTAGAGCAGTTTTTGACCAAGGATAATGATTAATGATACCCAGAATGGAGATACATCAATAGTTCCAATGGAGATTAATAGTTCTTCTGGAGATAGATCCATCTTTAAGCAAACTCATTAACCACCGTACCGATTTCTAAACCAATTTCTAGATCGGCCAACACCTTGATTGAATCGGATGTGATTAGAGAACTCTGTTTTTTCAACAGACCTAGAACTTGATTTGTACAAGTGTTTTCTGGTTGCTGTTTTGTTTGTTTGTTGTTGTTGGTGCGTGTGTTTTTTTTTCGATATTTCGGATCGCATGTTGTAAGATTGGAACAGTTGTAAAAGTGAGGCTGAAGTTTAGAGAAGACCTTACACATTCTCGAGAGTCCATTGCAACGGTTAACACATTAAACTTTATAAAGGGTGTTCCAAATTTGATTTTGAATTTCAAAACCACCCAGTATAGATGGTTGATGGTTGCCAAAGTTTCATAACTCTGCATGTTCTGTGCCAAAAATCTCGTGGTGCCAGAAATCATCCATAACCAAGTGTCAGGTGTCCATTTATATTTTATACCTGTGGATTTATATTTATGTATGAAGTTTCTATCTTTCTATCATTAATTATCTTGACTAGATGACAACTGTCCCACCAACTCCAACCAATATTGAGCAACCTTGTGCATGGTTGATGAAGTTGGTGAACGGCAATAATACATTGAATGCACCCTATGGATCACCAATGTAGAGCAACGTTGTGAGTACCTATTTGCAAGGCGGACAGTTTAGGCAATCACGTGCTGCTGAATTTTCCCGGTTCCAGTTTAGCTGGGTGAGATCTATGTGAGTAGCTGGTTGAGATCTTAGCGAAATGGCGAGATAGAAAAGCCCGATATGACCTTGGTAGTTAAAGGACTGCCTCTCAGGTGCCGAAAACATTACTTGCCAGCCTAGTTAGCTTGGATTGTAGCGCGTTTACCTTGTAAGTAATAGCTCTCGGGTTTAAGTCCCGCTCGGGGAGGACTTTATCCTAAAGAGCTAAGGTTTGTTCTCAGAACAGCTATCTTTCTCCTATCCTGTCCTTCTTCCCTCTTCAATTTCGGGACGATAAAACCTTAGCACTTCCAGTTCCCTCGAACAGTTCGAACTATAATATTCTAGAAAGTCTGGCGTACTTTTTCCTCCTGTCCTCACTTTCTGTGCCACTCATCCACTTCTATTTCTAGTCCTAGCAATTCTATAGAACAGGGGTTCTCAACCTTTTAGTAAACACGTACCACTTGAAATTTTCAGAGATTTTGACGTACCACCTTATTTTTATATATAATAGGTAATAATGATGATGAAAAATTACATTTGGTCATGTTTAGGAAAATGAAAATGCATGCTACAACTGTATGTAAATGTAATGTATATGTATGTACATTGTACATAGAATTTACTTAGATACAAAATGAAATTATATATATCTCCCTTGCTTTAATCCTACATCAGTCTCCACTGTTAGGGTCAGCTCTCCTTGTCGCAGGTGGTAAACTCTTCTATTTTGGGTGTCAGCTTCTGATAGTCCGCTTTCTTCCAGTCTTTTCTTCTGTTGCCGCCACCAGGTACATTAAAAACAATCTTAAATTAGTACATTGAACAGTCATTTAATTTTAAACAGATCCTATGGCTGCGTACCACCTAAAATGTATCCGCGTACCACCAGTGGTACGCGTACCACCGGTTGAGAACCTCTGCTATAGAACATAGTTCTAGTTGTAGCAATTCTATAGAACAGAATAACAGAGGTTTCCTCAGGTAACAGATGAGAGGAGTTATGTTTCTTCTAGCAGAACACGCACAGTAAGGACTCTGATCAGTTTATAGTCCACAGATTTCTAGCGATCCTAATGGACGAACGGTTCTCAAATTCTCGATCTTGATGCCTCAACACATCTTTCATTCTTTCCTCACAAGCGTACATAGTTGTTTTCAAGCGGACTTGGCTTTCAAAACTGCCTTTTCAGTGAGGATTGTGGAATGCTTTATCAAATGTGCAGAAATTCGAGAACATTATTGACCACATGTATCAACTTGCGTGAGTTAAAGTTAAATACAGAAGCGGAGAAGTTACAAGTTACAACAGTGTCATCAGTGAAAAGTTGATCCAAAATTGACCTTAAGGGTGATCGTCCACTAGAAGCTAGTACGAACGCTTACAAGTTCACGTTACTAGGCGATACTACGAGCGTATCGGAGCGTCTGATCCAAATGGATGTGTAGAGTATTGAAAATTTCTCACTTTGTGTGCAGCACGAAGAAGATCACATTCGCTTCTGTAGAAACATCAAAGTATGACCCGTTCTAGAACCTGAATCCTAAGTCCTATAACTTGAGAAAAATCTCAGCATTTGGGATAAAATAGGCCGGGATAGCCCATTCTTAGATCCTACAACTCAAAAGACATCATCCTCAATCTCCTTTGAAGCCAAACGTTTCCCCGTTGGTCTCAGTTTGAGGACCGCTGCTCATTTGACTAATGACTACTAATTACAACTGGAAAGCGATTTCTGTCACGCCACAGGACGCCACTATTCTTGACCATCTGATCATGGAGTTAACACGGAGTTTGATAGAATTGGAGAAATAATTCGCCGTTTCCTCGTAAAGATAGTTGGATTCCTTAGTTCCAGTGAAGATACAAATCAAAGAGGAATTCCCTGCGTGGACAAATTTTCTTGAAGATCATTTGGCAACTTTATTGGTTACACAAGCCACCATTTGTACCTCTATATTAGTTGTCACTTATTTTAAGGAACGTATACAATTCTAAAGTTTGATGCAATTAATTTAAAGAATTTAATACTCAATTAATTTGAACTTTTGCAAATGGTCTTCTCTAAACCTCTTCTGGGCTTTCAACACATGAGTATCCATGATAGTCATTAGGTAAGAAGCTAAGACGGTGTCTATAGATTTATCAAATTCCGTGGTTTGGCCCAATATCCCATTTTGCCTTTAGATACTCTTTCGTGATAAGTTGGTAGTGGACTAGAAACTTCCCACTCTCGCCCTTTGACGTCTTGAAACTGTTTGTTTCCCTTCAGTATTCCTCTAATTTGTTTGTCTAGGTATATTCCTTCCTGCAGAAATGGTATTTTTCCACTTTCTTGTCACAGATTCCTAAACCTTGGAATACTTTTTCAAAACCACAAGATAAGTAACCATACAATCAGTCCTTTACAATTTACGTTTCCCGATCAATGGTTTCAAGAAAGATATAAAAATAAAAGGAAGTTGTGATGGAAACACCGTGGTTTCAAATCGGTTCTGCACTTCTACTTTCCGATTCAAATCACTAGAAAATCTAGAAATCAGGAGTAAGTAGAGCAGTTTTTGACCAAGGATAATGATACCCAGAGTGGAGATACATCAATAGTTCCAATGGAGATTAATAGTTCTTCTGGAGATAGATCCATCTTTAAGCAAACTCATTAATCACCGTACCGATAAGAAGATGATTGAATATTCAAAAATTCAATTTGTGGGCATATTTTTTTTCCTCTTCTCTAATTTTTATTTGTAATGTGGTTAAAAACACCCATATAGGTTCTACCAAATAGTAGTAGAACCTGTGTTTGGGTGTTTTTTATATAGTAATGTGGTTAAAACACCCATATAGGTTCTACCAAATAGTAGTAGAACCTGTGTTTGGGTGTTTTTTATATATATTATTGAAATAGTTATAATAATTTCAAAAATTCAGTGGGTATTTTTCTTCATTTTTTATACTTATAGGGTTCTTCATTTTTTATACTTATAGGGTATGCAGATCTGATATGTTGTGAATATATTTTCTTCCAATTAGTTTGATGTAAACGTTGAAAATTTTTTATACTTATAGGGTATGCAGATCTGATATGTTGTGAATATATTTTCTTCCAATTAGTTTGATGTAAACGTTGAATTATTTTAACGTTGAATTGTTTCTGGATCTCAAATGTGACAGGTTTTCTAGGACATACGAGTATTATTTTTATTTATTATTATTATTATTTTTTTTTTCAATAGGTTTAATAGAGAAAACTGTAACTGATACTTAGGTCTTGTCGTCCCGGAATTGAATAGAGAAGGAAGACAGGGTAAGAGAAAGCCAGCTGTTCCAAGAACGCACATTATCCGTTCAGGATAAATTTCGCCCCGTTCGGGAATCGCAGCCTAGCGCTTACAAAGCAAACGCTCTACCAACCAAGCTAACTATTCTGACTAGGACATATTATTGGATTTAGCATTAGAAGACCTCATGCAATCCAGCCATAACCATCGGACTGAGAAACTGTAGACAAAGCGCGAAAGTAAAAACAAACACCCAATTCCATATCCAAGCACCCAAGGTACGTCTTATAGACAGGAAGCCAAAGTAACAAACCTACTAAATATCCAAACACCAAAGGTATAATGTCTAATGGAAGCTGAACCAACAACCCAACTAAATATATCCAAACACCAAGCACCCAAGGTACCTTATAAACAAGAACCCAAACTAACAAACCAACTAAATATCCAAACACCAAGCACTCAAGGTACCTTATAAACAAGAACCCAAACTAACAAACCAACTAAATATCCAAACACCTAACAGTCTCAGCACCCAAGCAGACTTACAGGTGAACACTTTCTCCTATGATCTAATGTAAACACACAAACATCACTAATCTAAACCAAACACCAGTAATACTACTAACAGTAATCCAAACGCATTAAGCAGGGCCGTATCCAGGATTTTGGTCAGCTCCCATGGCGTAGTGGTCACTGCACTCGCCTTGCACGCGGGAGATCGCCAACACCTTGATTGAATCGGATGTGATTAGAGAACTCTGTTTTTTCAACAGACCTAGAACTTGATTTGTACAAGTGTTTTCTGGTTAATGTTTTGTTTGTTTGTTGTTGTTGGTGCGTGTGTTTTTTTTTTTCGATATTCGGATCGCATGTTGTAAGATTGGAACAGTTGTAAAAGTGAGGCTGAAGTTTAGAGAAGACCTTACACACTCTCAAGAGTCCATTGCAACGGTTAACACATTAAACTTTATAAAGGGTGTTCTAAATTTGATTTTGAATTTCAAAACCACCCAGTATAGATGGTTGATGGTTGCCAAAGTTTCATAATTCTGCATGTTCTGTGCCAGAAATCATCCATAACCAAGTGTCAGGTGTCCATTTATATTTTATACCTGTGGATTTATATTTATGTATGAAGTTTCTATCTTTCTATCATTAATTATCTTGACTAGAAGACTGTATAAATATGTGAGCAAAGCTATTCATTGTGGAATAGATACTTAGAGGAATAGTACATAGATAGTAGATCTATGTCAGGCGGTCTGACTGAACCAGCATGACACCTAGGTCTCTATAGCTTTTTCCGCCACACAGACCGCGTTCTGTCAGGCGGTCTGATCGTGAGTAGCCGGCATTATCTATAGATTCTAGAGTCTAGAGATAAATTTTAAACAATATGGTCTAGAACTCTAGATGTCTGAAAGAAGTCTAATGGTATATGTACCTAGGATTCTAAGTCTAATGCTATACCAAGTCCTAGGATAGATTTCACCTCTATTTTAATTCCATGTAGCACACGAAATGAAAATTACCAGTAACAACAATTGATAGCTACTCGCATATTGTATAACAAAAGTTGATCACTCCAGAACTGTTTTAATGATTTATTATTGGGTGCACTCAGGGACTTCGGTTAGAAAGAACCCCCCGTAATAGATCATCAAAAGTGACACATCCTGGTTCCCCAAATGCTTATAATTTGGAGGAGGAATAGGAAGAAGAGGAGGAAAGGGAGGAGAAGAAGAAGAAGAAGAAAGGAAGAGGGGTAGGAGGAGGGGAGAGGGAGGAAAAGTAGAAGAAGAAGAAGAAGGAGGAGGAGAAAAAGAAGAAGTAGAACTTGGGTGGCTAAAAAAGTCTGGCTAAAAACCTTAGCTTAGCAGTTACAAAGAAGTCAAAATCAAAAGATTCAGGTGAATAGACTCGGCAGACTCTAAAGGCATAATGGCTCGAATGCACAATATGTGATCCTGTCTTGAACCCGACAATTATCTACCTCCTATCACTATCCTACTCATAGTATCCAATTATTACTAACACTACAATAGTTAAACCCCATCAATATAATAGGTACAGTCATAAACAAAATTACTTCCAATAGAAGAGATGCAAAATAATAACAAACAGGACTACTTTCAAGTAATAGTAATTTCAATAATAATAGTAATAGTAATTTTAATAATAAAAATTTTAATAATATTTTTTTTTATGTATATATACCTATGTATATGTAAATAAATAAATAGTAATATCAGCATCAACGGCGTGGTAATTATTCCAGAAACCGTTCTAGCAAAGCTCAGGGCAATATGTAGTGCTCGTAGTATGTGTTATTATATGCATAGTATGTGTTATTCCATGTGTTGGTGTTTCAATTATGTTTACGAGTTCATTGTATGCTGGAATGCCCTCAGCGCATGTTGGAGATAAGCCATTGAAAGTGAATGTATTCGATATGGACTTATGATTGAACATAGAAATGAAAGAGATAAGAGATGGATATAGGAAGAGGAAAAAAAAAAGAAGAAATGAACGTTGAATGGAGAATATTGAAAGAAGAGACGAAAGAGAGAACATTTAAGGAATAAGAGAAGACAGAGGAAAGAGAGTAGGAAAGTTGATTGGCAACTAAAAGTGAAATTACTCGATATAGACTTATTGAAAGTAGAAGTGAAAGAGATAGTGATAACAGTGTGAATAATGATAAACATTTAAGACACTAAGAAGATAGAAGAACAAGAAGGAGAAGAGAGGAAAAAAGAGGAAAATGAAGGAGAGGAAGATTAAGAAGACAAAAGAAAATAAGTCAAAGAAGAACTTTTCCTTATTTTGTTTGGAATTCATGGATAAAGCATATATATTTTCAATACATTGGTTAACAAAATCATTGTTTTGTTCTTTTGTTGCAGGTAAGGCTTCAGACCTATTTCAAGATATACTACCAAGATCTTGTGTCTCCTCCAGTAAGTATAGCTCGGACATTCGATTAAAAACAAATAAATACCTCAATAAAACACGAAAACAATCTAGAGATAATTCAACACAAGACCTCAAAGCTATTAAAGAGATACCAATAATCATAGTTAATTGCTGGGAACCACGCAAATACATAGGTACACATGTAGAAAAACCTGCGACACAAAGACACGAAAAAACACCAGATGGATTGGTATGAGTACGCACACTATCATTTAGACCTGACAGGTACGGCTGAAAAGTTTCGCCTGTCGGGTCTACCCTATACTTGATGAGCACACACGATATTAGGTAGACTTGACTGCATCCAAAGCATGAGGACATTGAAGAAGACTCTGTAGGTCTCAAAGACAAGACCATAGATATAATTATAATATGTATAGGTATAGGCCGAAGAAGAAACATTATACACATAAAAACATACATGTAAATAGTATATAAGTAGGTATAGGCCAAAGAAGAAACATATACATACACATAAAAACATACATGTAGATAGTAAATAGGAGGGTATGGGCCGATCTGAACGTATGTAATTGCCGAGTACCTGACAATCAAGTGAAGTCCCCGGTGCAAAACTGTCACGGTGAGCAGTTCGTGACGTTTGACGAACAACCTTGAACTTTGCTCTGACGAATACACCGCCTATCCGCCCGAATTATGTGTTATTATATGCATAGTATGTGTTATTCCATGTGTTGGTGTTTCAATTATGTTTACGAGTTCATTGTATGCTGGAATGCCCTCGGCACATGTTGGAGATAAGCCATTGAAAGTGAATGTACTCGATATGGACTTATGATTGGACATAGAAATGAAAGAGATAAGAGATGGATATAGGAAGAGGAAGAAATGAACGTTGAATGGAGAATGTTGAAAGAAAAGACGAAAGAGAGGACATTAAAGGAATAAGAGAAGACAGAGGAAAGAGAGTAGGGAAGTTGATTGGCAACTAAAAGTGAAATTACTCGATATAGACTTATTGAAAGTAGAAGTGAAAGAGATAGTGATAACAGTGTGAATAATGATAAACATTGAAGACACTAAGAAGATAGAAGAACAAGAAGGAGAAGAGAGGAAAATGAAGGAGAGGAAGATTAAGAAGACAAAAGAAAATAAGTCAAAGAAGAACTTTTCTTTATTTTGTTTGGAATTCATGGATAAAGCATACATATTTTCAATACATTGGTTAACAAAATCATTGTTTTGTTCTTTTGTTGCAGGTAAGACTTCAGACATATTTCAAGATATACTACCAAGTTCTTGTGTCTCCTCCAGTAAGTATAGCTCGGACATTCCATTAAAAACAAATAAATACCTTAATAAAACACGAAAACAATCTAGAGATAATCCAACACAGGACCTCAGAGCTATTAAAGAGATACTAATAATCATAGTTAATTGCTGGGAACCACGCAAATACATATGTAGGTACACATGTAGAAAAACCTGCGACACAAAGACAAGAAAAAACACTAGATGGGTTAGTAGAGAAGCCAAAGAATAAATATGTACACATAAAGACATCCAAAGCATGAGGACATTGAAGAAGACTCTGTAGGTCTCAAAGACAAGACCATAGATATAATTATAATATGTATAGGTATAGGCCAAAGAAGAAACATTATACACATAAAAACATACATGTAAATAGTAAATAGGAGGGTATAGGCCGATCTGAACGTATGGTAATTGCCGAGTACCTGACAATCAAATGAAGTCCCCGGTGCAAAACTGTCACGGTGAGCAGTTCGTGACGTTTGACGAACAACCTTGAACTTTGCTCTGACAAAATACACCGCCTATCCGCCCGAACGTCTCCTTGTACTTGTCTCCTTGATTTGCTGAAATTGCTGAAGCGCTTTATGCCCATTAAAGTCACTCACGTTTAGACCACGGTCTGTCAAACCTGGGTAGAATCGTATAAGCTTAACATTGCTTGGCCCATCCCTTGGGGTGGTTGCCCCTACACCTAAGCCTCAGGAGGGGCTTTTTATGTATGGAGTTTAGGTGGCTCCTAACTAAGCTAGAAGATCTGGGCGATCCACAGTAGCTTTTTATTTAGGTGTTTACCTGAGACCTGGATATGTCAAAGAGTCTGAGCGTACGTGGCGGGCCTTGAATACATGGAGCATTGGTGTACTGTGTTTAATGTCGACCACTGACACTCCGACTGTCGGACAGAGGTCTGTCAGACCGCCGGAGCGTGTGTGGCGGAAAAAGCTTCCGACTTATACGTGTCTCAGACCGCCCGAAGACTGAAGTCAGAAGCTTTTCCCGGCGGTCTTGCAGACCTGGGTAAAACAGACCTAGATGTGTAATGGTCTGAATGTGAAAGGCCCAACTAATACATGTGTAGTTGTGTAGTGAGTTTACTCTGTGTACTTTTGCTATGATTGTTTCTTCTCACAGTACTTATAGTTTCAAGTTTAATTAGTAGGGACTGGGAGGTTGTCATGCTTTTTGCAAGAATGGTTTTACTAGTATTTCATTAGTTCGAATTTTATGCTTACTTTATGTAAGAGCAGCTTCAAAAGAACGAATAATTACAGCGTAGGTACTTCGAATTTTTCACATGGTTGAACTGAAGATTTAAAAAAGAAGAAAAAACTGACATTTCAGACCAAAGTCCAAGACAAAACAATAGATCCACTGAGCCACACTAAATCAAAATCAGATTCATCGAATCCCCAATATCCGATATGACAGGTTTATCTACAGTCTACAGCTCTCAAAAAAGATGTACGAGGAGCTATAAAAGATGCACTCGCAACTCACAAAGGTTTTACCCACAATAGAATCAAAGTAAAGTATCACAAAGCTGCTTTTCTTCTCAAGTGAAAAAGTGTAAAAAGAAATGGATGAATAAAAACATGGGATGGAAAAGAGGACAGAAGAAGAGATGGATTAAGGAGAAAGAGATAAATTAAGGAAGGGGAATAGAGGAAAGAGGAGATGAAGAAAAAAGGAATGGAGGATAGAAAAGTAGAATTGAAGAAGAAGAGCATAATAGAAAAAAGGGAACAGGGAAGTTGATGAGAACTTGAACTTGAACGAAAATAACTTTATTTTTAACAAAACAAAATTACAAAGGTTAGCTCACCCCCAAAGCTTACAAAAACTTCTTGGGGGTGTAGGTGATTCTTCTTCTCTTATTTCCTTATTTTCTTCAGTTGTTCCTTCGATTTACTTCAATAAGTTTTTCTTTGATTTTCATTTTTGCGATTCTTCTATTGTTCTCATCAAGAAAATCTCCACATATTTCTTCGATTAATTTAGGTATTAAATTTGACAGTATTTTCGTTCCATAATTAGTATGTGCTCTTGTTCTTCTGAAATGTGGTCTCCGCAGAAGAGAAAGTAGAAGAAATCAAGTAAGAAGAGAAAGTAGAAGGGGGAAAATAGAGATGAAGGGAGATGTGCGAAGAAAGAAAAAAGGGATGGAAGACGAAAATGAAGAAGAAGAGAATTAACGGAAGAGAAAGAAAGAATGGATAAGGATGTCAGGAGGATAAAGATACTTAAGGTGATAAAAGTATACTTGGAAAATACATAGGTACGAGTATGTACCTAAGTTTATCATCAGTATACGGGATGATTTGAAAGAAACCTGCGTGGACTATTTCCAAAATTCTTCAACTTTTTTATCTTCAATTATTTTTTTGGATATATTATTTATTTTCATAAGCGGATATCGCCTGATTTCATTTACTGTCATATTAAAAATTATAGGTGCTAAAAATATGAAATGTCTTTGCGTTGTGGTCTTGTTCATTTTAGGAATTTGAATAATATTCTGATTACGGGTGTTATGTGTGTGACTTGTTTGGTTCCAATCATTGTTTTGCTTTTGTGCAAATATAATCAATTTTTGGACGTATAGTTCTCTTAAGTTAAACACTTTATATTCTTCATATAATAAATTGGTACTAAATTGGTGATGTTTTTTGTTTATTACTCTTAATATTATATTTTGTGTTCGCATGACATTTAAAACGTTCGAAGTATATGATCCGCCCCATACTGTTATACCATATTGTAAGATTGATTGAACAAATGAAAAATATAACATTTTCATAAGTTTACTATTTAAGATGTACCTAATTCTGTAGAACACAGATATTAAATATCTAAGTTTCTTGTTGATATATTCAATGTGATCTTTCCATGTTAGCTTACTATCAATCATTATACCTAAGTATTTAATTGTATTTACATGTTGTAATGGTGTGCAAGTACATTGCATTCTATTAGAACAAGTATGAATGTATAGATTGGATGTTAATGTTGTTATCTCATTGTATTTATTATTCATTTCTCGTAGATCTTCCTCACCTAACCTTACATACAGTAGCAGTAGAGTGTAGATAGATCTTTCTACAATAGTTTTGTGTTTAGTTTTGCGAGACATCTCCAGAACTTTTCTTCATCTCCTTTTGCTTCCAAGTCTGTCGCTTAGCAGAAGAGCACTGCAATTTCATTTTCTGCAGTTTCTGCATCTTTGTTTAAGCGGCATTAAGTCTGACCGACCATAAATTCTATGTCTCATGCTGAACTTCAGAATTCTTTAATGAAAATTTCAGTGTACTTTTTGCAGTTTGGTCCGAAGGATTCTCTTCTGGCATATTATGATACAACTCAGTCTTTGGTCCCCCAGGGCCCCTCTAGGCCCCGGGCTGGATTTCAAATTTTTGAGAAAGCCACGTGCAATAGTTCGTTTTTTTTTACCTTTTATTAGATAAATAAGTAGATAGAGATAGCAACCTAACTTTATCTTATTTTCCCTCCTGTTATTTCTCGTGACGACAAAGGTAGCTACTTTTCTCTCTTTTTTCTCCATCTCTCTCTCTCTCTCTCTCTCTCTTTTCTTTCTTTCTTTCTCTCTAACTTTGTTTAGTTTTCAATACTAGGCATCACTTGAATAATAAAATACGAGAGAGAGAGAGAGAGGAGGAGGAGGGGGAAAGAAAGAGGAGAGGTAGAGAAAAGAAGAGAAAAAAAAATTGCCTTTCAATTGATTCCTTCTGTTTTTTATTGGGTAAATACTCTAGTTCCTTTTTTATGAAGTTTTCTTTTTTACTTTTTGGTATGCTTGTGCTTTAACTTGTCTAAATTTTTATTGTTTTATCGTTTTATGTTGTGTACAATGTAGGTAGGTACTTGCGAAGTACTTTGTTGGACCTTGAACCCTATTTTCTTTTGTCATCTTGTATGATTTTTACAAGTACAACACTATTGTTACCATTCGTTTGACAATTTTCTCGGTCTATTCATCTAGTGTGGGAACTGACCCTTGTCTGAGTGTGTTGTGCTTGTCTACATCTAATATGTCTAATCCATCACCCATCTTGTTATTATTGTCTACATGTACTCGTATGTGTCTAATCCATCTACCATGAGTATGTTACCTTTGTCTGCTTCTATGTCTAATCCATCCAATTCTTCTCCTTAATATGTTTATATTGTTTCCACATGTGTTATTGATATCTATTTTCATATTATGGATTTCATGCCTCATCCATTTTTCCATTCGGATAATGTGTACGACTATCTGTTGGGATCAATCGCCAAATCACTCAATAACAGACCGCGGAGTGGTCATTTTTTCCATTTTTTTCTTTTATTTTCTTTTTGTGTGTGTTTTTTTCCTCTCTCTCTCTCTCTCTCTCTCTCTCTCTCTCTCTCTCTCTCTCTCTCTCTCTCTCTCTCTCGTGGACGAATTCGGCGATAGGGCTTAACATATTCACTAAGTATGTTCTTATCCCATGTCCATCCATGTATGTTATTGTCCTTTTGTTGATATACCTACATATTTGGTATTGGGTATTATCAGGATTTTGTGCCTCGGATTTCCTTCTGTCTACTATGGCTAGTTTGGCTAGTCCAATTGTTACGCTTCAAGTGGGCAAATTGTCCATGACATTACAGAGCAGATGGGTGCTATTTCCTATTGTGTCTCCTCCAAGTCTTCAATATGTTGTGCATTAGGTGTTTTTGAACTAAGGTGTTCAAGACAGGACAAATTGTTCGCCACTAAAATCCTCTAAAGTATTTTTTTTCTCCTTTTAAAGGACTGTGGTTTCAATTTTAATAGAATTTTGAAAAGACAAAAGAAGTCACACAATGTTGTTTTACATAATTAATATTATGTTTGTAATGTTTTTATCTAAGTCAAATATTATAAGTTTTATGTTTTATTTATGCGAACTTCTATACGTATTTGAAGAGGCGACTACAAAACCTCATTATTTGTTCCCTGCAACTCTGCAAGACCAATTCAGATTTCAGCTGTCTCCAACAGAGAGAGCAGAGCTTTTACATTTATCTGCAGCACTCCTCATAGTTCTTATCTACTACAGTACGAATTTAGTTACTTATTCTAAAAAGACCGTTTTGACCGTTTTCAACTCTGTCTACCAAAATTTGAATTTCAAATCCAACTAGGTAGGTACATATATCTTCAAAAGCCATCGAGTCATAGGTATTCATGGAAAATGCTATCTCAGCTGTCACAAAGAAATGCTCATGAAATCCTTGTGACAACTTTATCTGAACCTTGTGAAAACCCTTTTTCTCCGAAACAATGAAGAGTAAATAGAGTTTATATGTATATGTAATAATATATGTATGTAATAATGTAATATGTATGTAATAATAATAAAGTAATGCCTCTCTGAGATAAGAGAAAGGGGCTTCAGATCAAAAAAGCTTTGACGAAGAATTTTTGAACAATGAAAGAATGGTCTTTTGTTATTCAAAGGTCGTTTTTTTTGTTTAATTAACCGAAGTGGAACAAAGCCTAAAAAAGCTAAAATTCAATTTTTGTATATTTATGGACTTGAAAACTTTCTAAAGCTTTTGTAAACTTATTGGGTAGAGAGCGAGCTTTTTGCTGTTCTCTTTATTTTGGTAAGACTCTCTTGTCCGTCTGACTGACTGCCTCTCTCTGTCTCTCTCTCTCTCTCTCTCTCTCTCTCTCTCTCTCTCTCTCTCTCTTTCTCTCTCTCTGTCTCTCCCATCTCGTCTCCTCTCTCTACTCTTCCTATACATGACCAAGTCCTTCAGAGTCTTCAGACCAAGTTTTCAGCAAGAAAATGATCAATACTTCTCACAATACGTATCGATAAGTTTAAGCCAATCACCCGTCTGAACTTAAGTGACCTTGAATCGGACTTGAGTGCTCGTGGTACCTATGCTGAGTTTCAGCTCATCCTTATGTCCTTGAGTGAAATCATGGCTTACACTCAAGTTTATAGTATACTATACAAATACATAGATTATAGAAGTATAGACCGTGTTATTATACTTACTATGTAGCTATGTACTATCGAAATTACATACTATACGTATAGTATATTTTATTATGTCATTTTTTATACTAGTAGGTACCTACCTATTATTATACTCCCGAATATCAAGCCTTGACAACTTAGGTTCTCATCATGTACTAGTGACTAGTGAATCTAATATAGCAGTAGCTGAAGATGGTAGGATGGTACGCGAAAGACATGACACACACATGGTTATTAATGTTATTATAAAGGTTATTATTAATGTCATTATAAACTTAATGTTATGGACTATAAAGTTGACATTGATCCCAAATCCTGACTACAATACATGGAAAGATGATCTTGTACCTAATATCGTTGTGGGTATTGTAAGGTGGAAGGTACAAAGTAAGTTACACCTACGAGTTCGTACGAAATTCGTACATAGGTTATTTGCAATGTACTTACTAAGGTTGTAAGTTGTAAGTTACTAAGGAAGGTCTGATTCTAGTAAGTTACTAACGTCTGATTATATACGATGTTAAGTTGAGTTATAATTTTATTGTAAGGTGTTAAGGTTATGAAGTACTTTAATACCTACTTGAGGTCTCATACTCTGTGATCTGATTTTTAATGAACATGAGAAAGTGAAAGATATTGTGTAGGTATAACTGTAGATATCTCTGGTGATGTGTGCTTTTATGTGTAGCTGTAGGTATCTCTGCTCTAATAATGTGTGCTTGTTTCAAATCTTATTGAGCTCAAGAGTAGGCTTGCCAAATATCCAAAATGTCGATTCGGGACGCGAATCCGCGAACATAATTGCCAAATCCGCAAACATAATCGCAAAATCCGCGAACAAAATCGCCAAATCCGCGAACATAATCGCGAAATCCGCGAACATAATCGGCAAATCCGCGAACATAATCGCCAAATCCGCGAACATAATCGTGAAATCACATAGGTACGATATGTACATAGGTATGATAGGTGATAGGTAACATACCTATTATTAAAAACAGATATACAAAATACAGTCGAACCTGGATAAACGAGAATCCAAGGGACTAGCTCATTTTTTCGTTTAAGGCGGTTTAATACAACATTTTCTCGTTTATAAAGGTTTAGCAAAGTGGAAGAGCAAACTGATGAAAGCATGACAAATTTAAACAAGTTAAGAACAAATTCTGATTTATAGAGCTACCTAATTTTGAAGTTAAAAAAACGCGTCCCGAATTTTTTCTGGGACAAAAACGAAAATTTGGACAAAACGCCCCAAAATGAAAAACTGAACGGGACGCCGGGACACCCCCTGAAATTCGGGACTGTCCCGGCCAATTCGGGACGTTTGGCAAGCCTACTCAAGAGTATAATGTTTCCATTGACAACAATATTATGGTAATAAATATTGAAATACATAATATACCTACTTATAAGTTGTTATAATATTTTAGTAGGTACGTACATTAGAGGAAGGTTACCTAGGTATGGGGACCACCTCGCGTCAACTTATCTTGTGTGACAACTGACAACCCCTTTCTGAAAATCCGGCAGAGCCACAGAATCGACTCTGGGGACTTGGGGAGGTTCTTTTATCTTTCTCTGCTAGGCATCTTGGAAGTTTACTAGAAAATAAATTGAACTTTTCCCATGCTTTCTACAATAGTCTCAATCTCCTTTCCTTCCTCTCTCTGTTGTACATCATTTATTCCATATCCTCTGCTTAGCTCTACTACTATAAGTTTCAGTATACTTTCTAATTGTTTCCCGTGTTTAGATCCATCATTACCATCCCGTATTATCTTAGGTACATCCACAGTACTTGGTTTGTTTACACCTACCCATCCCGTAGTATGCCTCTCATCAGATGGGCGAGAAGAGACACAATACTTCCCATTTAGGTGCTGGGTCTGGTTGTTGTTGTTGTTTTTGGTGGTACTGGTGGTAGTGTTGTAGCGTCTTAAGCTATAGCCGAAAGGGTGGTGGTCTCTAGCCACGTTTAATTGGCTCGTCCTGAACCGCAGTCAACCATCGTGAGGACTTGTGCTTGTTCTTTTCAAGCAGAGAGAACCCTTTGAAATTGAAACTATCAGCTGACTAGGCTGGGCAGAAACTATCAGCTGACTAGGCTGAGAAACTATCAGCTGACTAGGCTGAGAAACTATCAGCTGACTAGGCTGGGTAGAAACTATCAGCTGATTAGGCGCTTTAGCTTTTGGGCGCCGGATCGCGAGACTCATTCCGTCTGCGTGGATGGTTGATTCGATTGATCCGACCGTTCAGGGTATGACATCGTAGCGGCGACTAATATTAAGGTACTAGAGTTAGGCCCCGCGTCTGAAGGTTAGTATGTTGACACAATCTCATGTAACATGCGTTGATTATGTCTCTCTTATCTTAGATAGCATCTTAAATGAAGAAACATAAGATACATAAAGATGTAGGTAGAAAGCAAGTGGAAACAATAGCTGTCACACCAACCTAGATTAAGATGAAAAACCACAGGATTCCGTCGAGTCGGAGCGGTTTGGCCATCATTTATGTCTCATTTTGGGATCGGGTCGGATCAGTCGACTAATCAAAGATGGGTCGGATCAGTCGAGCTATCAAGATGGGTCGATCCAGTCGACTATCAAAGATAGGTCCGGATCAGTCGACTATCAAAGTAATGGGTCGGATCAGTCGACCTATCAAAGATAGGTCGGATACAGTCGACTAGTCAAAGATGGGTCGGAATCAGTCGCTATCAAAGTGCGGTCGTATCCAGTGCGACTAGTCAAGAATGGGTCGGAATCAGTCGACTATCAGCCAAGATGGGTC
>NW_007377801.1:19648-19950 GCF_000475195.1 Diaphorina citri | reverse complement strand
TCTCGGCAACGGTATGAGCTAAAGACTTGAAATTTGGTATGTAGTTCACAAATGTGACAAGGATGCAACACAAAACGTACAAATGTACCATAGCTAGGTATTGATTGTATATATTTATAATGTAACAATTTGATTGATCAATAAATCCATTTCAATTCAATTCAATTTCAATTCAATTCAATTCAATCAATTCAATTCAATACATTGTCTTGCTTAACGTAACATCAATTGAGGTTGCTTACAAGTTTAGTAGTGTGTCATCTATTTCGTGTTAATATAGGCCAGGAGACGCTTCGAAGATC
>NW_007377801.1:0-18734 GCF_000475195.1 Diaphorina citri | reverse complement strand
TTTGGTCCGAAGGATTCTCTTTTGGCATATTATGATACAACTCGGTCTTTGGTCCTCCAGGGCCCCTCTAGGCTCCGGGCCGAATTTCAAATTTTTGAGAAAGCCACGTGCAATAACTCGGATTTTTTTTTTTTATCTTTTATTTAGATAAATAAGTACCTAGGTAGATAGCTACTCACCTAACTTTATCTTATTTTCTCTCCTGTTATTTCTCGTGACGACAAAGGTAGCTTTTTTCTTTTTTTTTCCATCTCTCTCTCTCTCTCTCTCTCTCTCTCTTTCTTTTCTTTCTTTCTTTCTCTCTAACTTTGTTTAGTTTTCAATACTAGGCATCACTTGAATAATAAAATACGAGAGAGAGAGAGAGGGGGGGGGAGGAGGAAAGAAAGAGGAGAGGTAGAGAAAAGGAGAGAGAAAAAATATTTTTGCCTTTCAATTTTCAATTGATTCCTTTTGTTTTTTATTAGGTAAATACTCTAGTGCCTTTTTTATGAAGTTTTCTTTTTTTATTTTTTGGTATGCTTGTGCTTTAACTTGTCTAAATTTTTATTGTTTTATCGTTTTATGTTGTGTACAATGTAGATAGGTACTTGCGAAGTACTTTGTTGGACCTTGAACCCTATTTTCTTTTGTCATCTTGTATGATTTTTACAAGTACAACTACTGTTACCATTCGTTTGACGATTTTCTCGGTCTATTCATCTAGTGTGGGAACTGACCCTTGTCTAAGTGTGTTGTGCTTGTCTACATCTGATATGTCTAATCCATCTACTAATATCTTGTTATTATTGTCTACATGTACTCGTATGTCTAATCCATCTACCATGAGTATGTTACCTTTGTCTGCTTGTATGTCTAATCCATCCCATTCTTCTCCTTAATATGTTTATATTGTTTCCACATGTGTTATTGATATCTATTTTCATATTATGGAATTCATGCCTCATCCATTTTTCCATTCGGATAATGTGTATGAGTATCTGTTGGGATCAATCGCCAAATCACTCAATAACAGACCGCGAAGTGGTCGTTTTTTCCATTTTTTTTCCTTTTCTTTTCTTTTTGTGTGTGTTTTTTTCCTCTCTCTCTCTCTCTCTCTCTCTCTCTCTCTCTCTCTCTCTCTCTCTCTCTCTCTCTCTCTCTCTTTCTCTCTCTCGTGGACGAATTCGGCGATAGGGCTTAACATATTCACTAAGTATGTTCTTATCCCATGTCCATCCATGTATGTTATTGTCCTTTTGTTGATACCTATACCTACATATTTGGTATTGGGTATTATCAGGATTTTGTGCCTCGGATTTCCTTCTGTCTACTATGGTTAGTTTGGCTAGTCCAATTGTTACGCTTCAAGTGTGCAAATTGTCCATGACATTACAGAGCAGATGTGTGCTGTTTGTTATTGTGTCTCGTCCAAGTCTTCAATACCTATGTTGTGCATTAGGTGTTTTTGAACTAAGGTGTTCAAGACAGGACAAATTGTTCGCCACTAAAATCCTCTAAAGTATTTTTTTTCTCCTTTTAAAGGACTGTGGTTTCAATTTTAATAGAATTTTGAAAAGACAAAAGAAGTCACACAATGTTGTTTTACATAATTAATATTATGTTTGTAATGTTTTTATCTAAGTCAAATATTAGTTTTATGTTAGTTCATCTTTTATGCGAACTTCTATTCGAAGAGGCGACTACAAAACCTCATTCTTTGTTCCCTGCAACTCTGCAAGACCAATTCAGATTTCAGCTGTCTCCAACAGAGAGAGCAAAGCTTTTACATTTATCTGCAGCACTCCTCATAGTTCTTATCTACTACAGTACGAATTTAGTTACTTATTCTAAAAACACCGTTTTGACCGTTTTCAACTCTGTCTACCAAAATTTGAATTTCAAATCCAACTATAGGTAGGTACGCTTGATGAATCAGGAAAAACCAATTACATAAACTCAGTTCCTTGTTCTTAAAAACACCATATTAGAGTAAGAAATTTTCCTATTGTTTTAGTAGTTCATCTATTTAGGCGCCTTACAATCATATTGTTCTCTCTATTTACCGCTATTATCTCTATGTACTATGTATACTTTGTAGTATATAAATGGGAAAAGACAATAGACCAGTCAAATTCACACAGAAAATGCAAAACAATTAAAACATGCCCTAACTAATAAAATAATAGGCGGTATGTAAACATAGGTATTCATGGAAAATGCTATCTCAGCTGTCACAAAGAAATGCTCATGAAATCCTTGTGACAACTTTATCTGAACCTTGTGAAAACCCTTTTTCTCCGAAACAATGAAGAGTAAATAGAGTTTATATGTATATGTAATAATATATGTATGTAATAATGTAATATGTATGTAATAATAATAAAGTAATGCCTCTCTGAGATAAGAGAAAGGGGCTTCAGATCAAAAAAGCTTTGACGAAGAATTTTTGAACAATGAAAGAATGGTCTTTTGTTATTCAAAGGTCGTTTTTTTTGTTTAATTAACCGAAGTGGAACAAAGCCTAAAAAAGCTAAAATTCAATTTTTGTATATTATTTGTGGACTTGAAAACTTTCTGAAGCTTTTGTAAACTTATTGGGTAGAGAGCGAGCTTTTTGCTGTTCTCTTTATTTTGGTAAGACTCTCTTGTCCGTCTGACTGACTGCCTCTTTCTCTCTCTCTCTCCTTCTCTCTCTCTTTCTCTCTCTCTCTCTCTCTGTCTCTGTCTGTCTCTCTCTCTCTCTCTCTCTCTCTCTCTCTCTTTCTCTCTCTCCCATCTCGTCTCCTCTCTCTACTCTTCCTATACATGACCAAGTCCTTCAGAGTCTTCAGACCAAGTTTTCAGCAAGAAAATGATCAATACTTCTCACAATACGTATCGATAACGATAAGTTTAAGCCAATTACCCGCCTGAACTTAACTCTCTCTCTCTCTCTCTCTCTCTCTCTCTCTCTCTCTCTCTCTCTCTCTCTCTCTCTCTCTTTCTCTCTCTCTGTCTCTCCCATCTCGTCTCCTCTCTCTACTCTTCCTATACATGACCAAGTCCTTCAGAGTCTTCAGACCAAGTTTTCAGCAAGAAAATGATCAATACTTCTCACAATACGTATCGATAAGTTTAAGCCAATCACCCGTCTGAACTTAAGTGACCTTGAATCGGACTTGAGTGCTCGTGGTACCTATGCTGAGTTTCAGCTCATCCTTATGTCCTTGAGTGAAATCATGGCTTACACTCAAGTCTATAGTATACTATACAAATACATAGATTATAGAAGTATCTATAGACCGTGTTATTATTTATTATACTTACTATGTAGCTATATGTACTATCGGAATTACATACTATACGTATATTATATTTTATTATGTCATTTACACTAGTACCTACCTATTATTATACTCCCGAATATCAAGCCTTGACAACTTAGGTTCTCATCATGTACTAGTGACTAGTGAATCTAATAGCAGTAGCTGAAGATGGTAGGATGGTACGCGAAAGACATGACACACACATGGTTATTATTAATGTTATTATTAACTATATTAACTATAACGTTGACATTGATCCCAAATCCTGACTACAATACATGGAAAGATGATCTTGTACCTAATATCGTTGTGGGTATTGTAAGGTGGAAGGTACAAAGTAAGTTACACCTACAAGTTCGTACGAAGTTCGTACATAGGTTATGCTCAATGTACTAAGGTTGTAAGTTACTAAGAAGGTCTGATTCTAGTAAGTTACTAACGTCTGATTATACGAAGTAAGTTGGGTTATAATTTTATTGTAAGGCGTAAGGTGTTAAGGTTATGAAGTACTTTAATACTTGAGGTCTCATACTCTGTGATCTGATTTTTAATGAACATGAGAAAGTGAAAGATATTGTGTATAGGTATACCTGTAGCCTGTAGATATCTCTGGTGATGTGTGCTTGTTTCAAATCTTATTGAGCTCAAGAGTATAATGTTTCCATTGACAACAATATTATGTTAATAAATATTGAAATACATAATATACCTATTTATAAGTTGTTATAATATATTTTAAAGTAGGTACGTACATTAGAGGAAGGTTACCTACATAGGTATGGAGACCACCTCGTCAACTTGTCATGTGTGACAACTGACAACCCCGTTCTGAAAATCCGGCAGAGCCACAGAATGAACTGTGGGGACTTGGGGAGGTTCTTTCATCTTTCTCTGCTAGGCATCTTGAAAGTTTACTAGAAAATAAGAAATTAAACTTTTCCCACGCTTTCTACAATAGTCTCAATCTCCTTCCTTCCTCTCTGTTGTCCATCATTTATTCCATATCCTCTGCTTAGCTCTACTGCTAAGTATAAGTTTCAGTATACTTTCTAAGTGTTTCCCGTGTTTAGATCCATCATTACCATCCCGTATTATCTAGATATGTACATTGTACATCAGTAGGTAGGTATTTGGTTTGTTTACACCGAGTTTCTCACCTACATTATGGGAAATGAGAATACAGGGTGTATCAAAGTGTAATCCTACACCCTGGGTTAAAAATAAAAGTAAAATGGAACTTTTTGATATTGAGTCTGTGAACTATTACCCTTTCAACTAAGTTAGCTTAGAAATGGAACTATTAAAGCTAGGTCATTCTTCTCATTAGCCTCTTCTCAAATTAATATAGTTAGCTAGGTTGTAACAAGAGGTATTTTATTTTATCCTGTCATATTCATATCTACATAATGTACACTGTATTCTGGTCAAGATGTTCCGTATAACATTGTATGTACCTACTTGATACCTATAGCTTGGTACATTCTGAACTGATGAGAATTCTAGCTATGTTAGCACAGGTAAGCTAAGAAAGAAAACATTAGGATGAGAACTATGTTTAATAAGAAAACATGTTAGGGAAACCACTTTCGTCCGGAAGATTTTTTTTCCTTTTTTTTCTGCTAAAAGGTTTGATAGAGGGAACTGTAACAACGGAGGCCTTATCCTCCCAGAATTGAAGAGAGGATATTTAATTGTATTTACATGTTGTAATGGTGTGCAAGTACATTGCATTCTATTAGAACAAGTATGAATGTATAGATTGGATGTTAATGTTGTTATCTCATTGTATTTATTATTCATTTCTCGTAGATCTTCCTCACCTAACCTTACATACAGTAGCAGTAGAGTGTAGATAGATCTTTCTACAATAGTTTTGTGTTTAGTTTTGCGAGACATCTCCAGAACTTTTCTTCATCTCGTTTTGCTTCCAAGTCTGTCACTTAGCAGAAGAGCACTGCAATTTCATTTTCTGCAGTTTTTGAATCTTTGTTTAAGCGGCACTGCGGTATTAGGTCTGAGAACGAACCTTGTCTATGGATTAAAGTTCGCCCTGGGCGAGAATCGGGCTTCTTAGCGCTTACAAGGAAGGCGCGCTACCTTCCAAGCTGACAGATTGTTTGACCTAAATTTAGCTTGAAAGAAGTCCAAAATCTGGCAAAAATAAACACATTGAAGATGGAAGAAGATCCTTTACGTTCATACTCATAATGAACGGATTGTGGGAAACTGAACAATACTGAACGAACTACTTCACCACTACTCTACTAATACACAGTTTATATACTCATCCTTACAAATATCTTTAGAGTAGGTACTTACTCTCGTTTTCTGTGGAAGTGTGGAAGATGAGTTCTCAAGATTAGCCGCATAAAGTGATTTCAGTGTTTTTTTTTTTTTTTTTTTTTTTTGCTGTTTGGTCCGAAGGATTCTCTTTTGGCATATTATGATACAACTCGGTCTTTGGTCCTCCAGGGCCCCTCTAGGCTCCGGGCCGAATTTCAAATTTTTGAGAAAGCCACGTGCAATAACTCGGATTTTTTTTTTTTATCTTTTATTTAGATAAATAAGTACCTAGGTAGATAGCTACTCACCTAACTTTATCTTATTTTCTCTCCTGTTATTTCTCGTGACGACAAAGGTAGCTTTTTTCTTTTTTTTTCCATCTCTCTCTCTCTCTCTCTCTCTCTCTCTTTCTTTTCTTTCCTCGGCTGGGATCGAACCCACGCCCTCCTGTTTACCAGGCGAGCGTCTTGACCACTACGCTACCGAGGCAGGTCAAGGTAAAGTAGGTGTAGGTGGTTGGTTGTCTTAGACCACAAGACTTTTTCTAAGAAGCTAACCGGTCAAGTTCATAGCCACAAGACCAAAGGTCCGTCTCCCAGTCTCAGAAATTAATGCCAAGTGACCACTCTCTTATCCGCAACCACGACCACGACCATTCAGGTCATCTCAGGGCAGGATCTGGGAAATCGCGTGCTGCTGGCTTTTCCCGGCCTCATTCAGACTGGGTGAGATTAATGAGTGGAGACATTCAGACTGGGTGAGATTAATGAGTGGAGACATTCAGACTGGGTGAGATTAATGAGTGGAGACATTCAGACTGGGTGAGTTTAATGAGTGGAGACATTCAGACTGGGTGAGATTAATGAGTGGAGACATTCAGACTGGGTGAGATTAATGAGTGGAGACATTCAGACTGGGTGAGATTAATGAGTGTAGACGGGTAGCTTGGGACAGCATGGGACAGCATTCAATTCCCCCGACTTTTTGATCAATCGCCCGCTTGTTGCAGAATGAAGGATAAAACCCCCATCAATAAAACCCTTACCAGTTATACTATACCAACCACCTACACCTACAGTTATAGGTACCTACAGTGACAATTTTTGAACTTTAAACCTCAAAAATTAAAATATATGTAAATAAAAATGGTTCAATAAATTAGACCGGTTTAAAACTACCGAAATATTTCAACTAATAAATTCGAACCCGAGCACTTCCGATTGCAAATCCAGTGGCAATGACCACGTGACCATGAAATATACCGCGACGTGCTTCCACTAAAATATGAGAGGATTCAGTGGATTGAGAGGATTATTCATTGCGTTAGTGGATACTTAGTGGTTTATGTCCGATGGTGAAAGTGAATCTACTGTTTAGTAATTTGTAGCGTTGTCCGTTCAATAAATCGACTGCCTTAATCGAAAAAGAATGAATTTAAATTTTATTCTAAACTAAATATTCATGAAATGGTAGGTAATGTCTGCCTATCTCTATTAATTGAAACGGTAGGTATCTAATGCCTATCTTAAAATATTATTTCCGCTATATTGACTCGGAAGCAATTTTTAATATTAGGTAATTTTTACCTTAAACTATAGATATTTATCTTTTTTTTTTTAAGTAATCCTTTAAAATAACCTCGAACCTCCAAACTCCAGGCTTGAAGTTCACCTCAGCACTCAAAATAAGACGGACCAGTGTGACATACATAACTTGATGAATCAGGAAAAACCAATTACATAAACTCAGTTCCTTGTTCTTAAAAACACCATATTAGAGTAAGAAATTTTCCTATTGTTTTAGTAGTTCATCTATTTAGGCGCCTTACAATCATATTGTTCTCTCTATTTACCGCTATTATCTCTATGTACTATGTATACTTTGTAGTATATAAATGGGAAAAGACAATAGACCAGTCAAATTCACACAGAAAATGCAAAACAATTAAAACATGCCCTAACTAATAAAATAATAGGCGGTATGTAAACTCTAAACAATTCAATAGGTACATTACGAGTTTTGAGTACTAATTCAAATTAACCCTCCGTTGGTGAGGTGGTTTCTTCTGACACTACTTGGAGCTGTATGAAAAAAAAAAAAAATGCAGGCAGATAAAAATTCTGAAACCCAACTCTACCAACAATTTGAGTTCTCAAGCAAAGAAGCTTTTAGAGTTTTGGACTATGTGGTGTGAGTCATATAACTACATACCTATGCTATGACTGACGTGGTACTCAAAGGGGTAATCAGGATCTAAAGGCAAGGCCCTTGTCGGTGTTACCATTCTTGTCTGTCTGTTGCTGCTATCTTTAAGTTGGTGCTATGAAGAACAGCCCATCAGTTGTTGAATATCGTCAAAATAGGATTTGCGGGATTGCGGGGTCTTCTTCCTATATATAGGACACTCTAGGTCTTTTCCCTAATACTCTTCCTTCAATGATGTTGGTAAGGGTTTTAAGGGTTAAAATTAAAAACATAGGTACCTATATAGTAAAATAGTAAATGTAAAACAAATTACGAACCGTACCTACCTACCTACCTACCTATACAAGTTGTATTGGAATACGAATTGTAAACAATTAAAACGCATACACAGGCAAATACAATGGGATGCAAATTGCAAAGTCTATGCCGCCCACACCCAGGAGAGGAAAATCTGAATTGACACAAAATATAGGTACATAATATAGACTTATACGCAGAGTATAGAGGTCGCACTTCATTGTTTAAAATAAACAGAACGAAGTGTTGAGGGAAATTATAGGAAATTATATTGAGACCTAGAGACCACCCTAATGGCTTTTCCTAGTTTAGGTAAACACGGAATCGCCAGCCTAAGACCAGCCACTCACTATCAGGTAGACCTGACAGGTAATAATAATAATAGTGCTTTTTATACTGCTCGCATAGGACTGAAAAGTCCCTTTACTCCAGCAGTAGGCTACTACTATTATTGTGGTCAAATTCTCAAATTATATTGAGGATTAAATTTCATACCTCGGCCGGGATTGAACCCACGCCCTCCTGTTTACCAGGCGAGCGCCTTGACCACTATACACCACTGAGGCAGGATGAATAGGTCCGCCAGTCCGGTCTACCTAATTGTGTGTGCTCATCAGGTATCAGGTAGACCTAACAGGCGGACCTTTTCAACCGTACCTACCTGTCAGATCTACCTGATAGTGATTGGCTGGCCTAACAGCCCGTTCACACTGCACGAATTTTTCTTTACGAATTTTTTTCGTCCGAAGTTACGATTTTTCCGAATTTGTTAAACTTTAGGTAGTCTATAGGTCGTGGCTCGATTCCCGCCCGGCGAGAGCTATATTCTAAACTAAACAGATAAGGTTCGTTCTTGGAACAGCTATATAGACTTATACTTATCATATCCTGTCTTCCTTCTCTTTGCTTTCGGGACGATGGGACCTCCGTAGGTCCGTAGTTACAGTTCCCTCTATCAAACATCTTTTATTTTTTAAAAAATTGTCATGTTTAGAGAAAGAAACCTAGTTTTCTCCTGATATTAATCGATTTTTGAGTTGGCCTGACTAAAAACCTCTCTAAAGGTTAAATGTTTTAGGTTTAATATTTCCTTATTCAAATTTAACCACACTAGGGCACTAGCAGGTACCTATAGTTTTAATAAGATAAGTAGGTAAAGTGTCTGTCCCAAAGACTTTTAACTCATTTTGATTTCACTCTAAGGTTATTCAGCAGTGGTTTGTTCTAGTCTTCTATTAATCTACATTTTAAAAGTCTATGACAGCCAGCCTAGTTAGCTTGGTTGGTAGTGCATCTGCCTTGTAAGCGCTAGGCCGCGGGTTCGATTCCCGCCCGGGTCGGATTTTATCCTGATGGGATAATGTTCGTTCTCGGAACGGCTGGCTTTCTCCTATCCTGTCTTCCTTCTCTTTTCGATTTCGGGACGATAAGACCATAGCAGTTACAGTTCCCTCTGTCAAACCTCTTTAAAAAAAAAGTCTATGACAAGTACGAGTATGTAGGTAGGTACATAGGTATTCCTACAAACTAGAAAATTTATAAGAATTTTACAAAATAATTTATCTCCCTACATACCTAGCTATCTAGCTTTGTGAAAAATGGAGATATAAGAATAATATATTCACTAAAAATGATTTTGGGTGAGTAAAAACACTTGGCTTTATGTTTTACATATATTTTTATTAAATTACAGGTGGATCCATTTCGGCTGTTACGCCATCATCAGTAAAGAATACACTGATGATGGCGTAACAGCCGAAATGGATCCAACTCTGTAATTTATTAAAAATATATGTAACTCAACATAAAGCCAGGTGTGTTTACTCACCCAATAATCTCATTTTTAGTTGTATGAATTGTATTTACAAGGTGTGTGTTACCAACAAATAAGTTAAATACAAACTTTATTCTTTGATGACATAATATATTCTTTGCGGACCTCTTACCTTGTATTAGCTTTAGTCGTATGACAAGGTATGTTGTATTTATGTATTTAAAGAATAATTATAACTATTGTTTATCTCCCATGAACATGTATGTATATAGGGTCAGCCTGTGGCTCTGCTGTGTGTAGCGAGGGATACCCGGATGTGGTTTCCCACGGCGGGGTCAAGAAATTTGTATCATGCAAATAATTGATACGCTTGATGTGGCCTGTGGCGTGGCATGCCCATCCCGTAGTTTGCCTTTCGTCAGATGGGCGAGAAGGGGCACAATACTTCCCATTTAGGTGCTGGGTCAACACGAGAACACCAGAAAGTAACCCGTTGAAATATTTGCAATCGAAAAACGAGTACAAATTTTTGTCGATGGTGGGATTCGAACCCGGGACCTTCTGCATGGCAAGCAAGCGCGTTATTCGGCAGATATAAGAATAATATTCTCTTGGACCCTCTTACCTGGTAGGTACCTATACAGATGTTGGTATAATTATGTAAACAATAAACACTTGTTCGACTACCACCTAGAAACTATTAGACTAATCATCATTATTTAATTACCTATCCCTACTAAAAACTGGTAAAAAGGAACATGTAGTACCGACAGTCTATAAACAATAGATAGTAGATGTACTTACGAGCACCTAAGTGTGTGGTATCTGTCATTGATACAACATTAAATACATAATACAAACAAACAGAATAAATAAAACAATGTCCTACCTATGTAAACAAATTAGTTTGCCCTCTTGTGAAGGGTTTCTAATAGACCAGAGTAGAATACTATTACATACCTACCTTCATGATATACATACGAGTATCTAGTATCTGTTTAATAACAATTTATTTGTACTTCTTCTTCTTCTTCTTCTTCTTCTTCTTCTTCTTCTTCTTCTTCTTCTTCTTCTTCTTCTTCTTCTTCTTCTTCTTGTACTTCTTCTTCTTCTTCTTCTTCTTCTTCTTCTTCTTCTTCTTCTTCTTCTTCTTCTTCTTCTTCTTCTTCTTCTTCTTTTTTACTTTCCTTATCCTATAGGAAGGAAAGTATTGAAAGTAATGTAATCGGGTCAAAATTTCGATGGTCAATTTTTAGTGCCAAAACACCTTTTTAGGTCCCTAGAGCCTAAATCCAAAGTTTCAGCCATTGGTCCGTGTGTGTGTCTGTCTGTCCTTCTGTCTGTTTGTAAACGAAATATCTCGAGAACGGTAAGAGCTAGAGACTTGAAATTTGGCATGCAGCTTTTAAATGTGACAAGGATGCGACACGAAACTTTTGGTTAAGATCGGTGCAACGCTTGGCGGTATTTCGGCCGCTTTTTGGTATAATTTAACTATAGGAATTTTGGGAACAGTATGAGCTAGAGACTTAAAATTTGGTATGAAGTCGACAAATGTGACAAGGATGCAACACAGAACTTTTGGTTAGGACAGGTGCTGCAAATGGCGGCATTTTGGCCGCTTTTTGGCGGCTTTCGACCACTTTTTGGCGGTTTTCAGCTAATACTAACGGTTAGAGATATTGTAAAAGTTACAATAGAAGAACACCCAAATAAGCATCTTTCAATGGGATAAGGAAAGTCACGTGATGTTCACACCTGTATATGGTTCAACGTTAGAAGACATGGAACTATTAGATGCTGTATGTTGCACCTCATCTACTTTATGTTCTAGATAAAAGCAACTTATGTATGTACCTAGGTACGTACATACCTAGGTAAATATATCATAGGTGAGAAAGTAGGTAGGTATCTTGTTAGTCAGTTAGTTAGATTAATTAAAATTATCCAGTACCTATAGATGTAGCTATGTATGTAGGTAAAATTAGATTAAGACCTTATACCTAAATCTACAATGTACTTAATTGTAGGTATGTCATGTACCAATATGTTGCTATATGTACCTACCTTATAGTAACGAACTTCAAGTAATGAATCAACATAAAGAACATACATAGAATATGTACATACCTATCAGGAGTGGCATTTGGCTAAAGTTATAGCTAGTAACTTTAGAGATAAATAGAGTTATAACTTTAGCTTATCTAGAGATAAATAGAGTTTTAACTTTAGCTTAGCTAGAGATAAATAGAGTTATAACTTTAGCTTAGCTAGAGATAAATAGAGTTATAACTTTAGCTTAGCTAGAGATAAAATATTAATATAGAGTTATAACTTTAGCTTAGCTAGAGATGAATAGAGTTATAACTTTAGCTTAGCTAGAGATAAAATATTAATATAGATTTATAACTTTAGCTTAGGTAGAGATGAATAGAGTTATAACTTTAGCTTAGCCAGAGATAAATAGAGTAACTTCATTCCTTGTGGTTAAGACAGCTCGTGCCATGAATACTTATAATATGGTTTAATCCAGTACCTACTGTAAGTTGATCCAGTGAGGTTAACGCGGACCAGCCAAAGTGGTGTAGTGGTTAGTGCGCTGGACCCCAGATCTGGAGGTTGGTGGTTCGAGACCAAGTCACGTCGTAAAAGTTATCATCCATATCACAGGACCTTACGATCCTCAAACGCCCGTTCGGGTGGGAATAATCAAAATCGGAGCCACACTGCAGTGTGGACATACGCGATGGCATGCCATCACGTCACGTGAGTTCACGTGACGTGATAGTAGTGTGGCTGTCCTGAACGATAATTACCTACAATATTATGGAAAAACTTCCTGACTATACCTTGTTTATCCTACTGGGATAGGACTGAAAAGTCTCTTTACCCCACAGCAGTCTAACCAAGGTCTTATACTCGTAGGTACATATAATTTGACATATTATAGGGAACATCGAACATAGTACTTGGTGTAACTTCTACCTTTACTTCGCTCGATCACTAACCCCGTCTCTTCCATTTTCTCATCCACAGGACAAGTGAGCTCGTGGCTCTCATGGCTATCTCCTCCACCCTCTTCCTCTTCCTCCACACCCGAGACCTACACCAGCAACTCAAACAAATGGAAGTGAGACTAGACCCATCCTCATCCAGTGGTGGAAGCTCATCCGGTAGTAATGCAGGTAAGACATACTATGAAATGGAGACAGTGGAGGTGGAGATATACTATGGAAGCGAAATTATTGGTCCAAAAAACTGTAAAGCTCTCTCAGAAAAGTGCCCTTCTAAAGACCTAATTGGGTCTATACTCTAACAAATAATCAAGTGCTCTTTTTTTTTAAGAGGTTTGACAGAGGGAACTGTAACATAACTGTACTTTTTTAAGCGAATGCAAATATCAAGTTTTTTTTTAAAGAGGTTTGACAGAGGGAACTGTGACTGCTAGAGAAATCGAAGAGAGAAGGAAGACAGGATAGGAGAAAGCCAGCCGTTCCGAGAACGAACATTATCCCATCAGGATAAAAAAAAAAAACACATGTATTTTTTTGTTAAGAGGTTTGACAGAGGGAACTGTAACTGCTATGGTCTTATCGTCCCAAAATCAAGAGAGAAGGAATTTTTTTAAAGAGGTTTAACAGAGGGAACTGTAACTGCTATGGTCTTATCGTCCCGAAATCGAAGAGAGAAGGAAGAGAGGGATAGGAGAAAGCCAGCCGTTCCGAGAACGAACATTATCCCATCAGGATAAAATCCGCCCCGGGCGGGAATCGAACCATTTTAAAGAGGTTTGACAGAGGGAACTGTAACTGCTATGGTCTTATCGTCCCGAAATCGAAGAGAGAAGGAAGCCAGGTGTAAGGGGTTTGACAGAGGGAACTGTAACTGCTATGGTCTTATCGTCCCGAAATCGAAGAGAGAAGGAAGCCAGGTGGAAGAAAGCAGAGGGAACTGTAACTGCTAGTTATCGTCCCGAAATCGAAGAGAGAAGGAAGACAGGATAGGAGAAAGCCTACGATGGGAACTGTAACTGCTATGGTCTTATCGTCCCGAAATCGAAGAGAGAAGGAAGACAGGATAGGAGAAAGCCAGCCTCCGTAACTGTACTTTTTTAAGCGAATGCAAATATCAAGTTTTTTTTTAAAGAGGTTTGACAGAGGGAACTGTGACTGCTAGAGAAATCGAAGAGAGAAGGAAGACAGGATAGGAGAAAGCCAGCCGTTCCGAGAACGAACATTATCCCATCAGGATAAAACCCGCCCCGGGCGGGAATCGAACCCGCGGCCTAGCGCTTACAAGGCAGACGCACTACCAACTAAGCTAACTAGGCTGGCTAGCCCCGGGCGGGAATCGAACCCGCGGCCTAGCGCTTACAAGGCAGACGCACTACCAACTAAGCTAACTAGGCTGGCAATCAAGTGCTCTTAAATATGCTCAAATGCCAAATTGTATGAAAATCGGACAAACTGTTCAGCAGTTATGGTGAAACAAACAGGTAGACCAAAAGGAAAATCATTCAACACTTACAACTCTTTTCCTTCGGTACATGATACATTAGGGTGGCCCTTTTTTTTCGAAAGTTCGAAATTGAAGGCGATCCCCCCCTAAAATGGTTTCAACAAATGTATAAATAAAAAAAAAAAATCTGTGCAAAGATTCAGCTCGATTGGAAAAAATTAACCCGTGGCACAACGAGCTCAAAGTTTAAATGGACTTTTACATGCAGTTTTCCGTAGTTTGATGCATTGATTCGGGCCGAAACTTGAAAAAAGAGAAATACCTATGGAAGATTTTGTTTGATTCGGGGGTTTTCGAGGTCGCTGAATCCGAATATGATAACCGTTTTTCTCAGTTGTTTCAAAAAAGGCGTTTTTTCTGCGTTCCACCATTTTAGGAAGGGGGGGATCGCCTTCAATTTCGAACTTTCGAAAAATAAGGGCCACATGCTATGGATTATGCTATGGACTATGTTATGAGATGAAGGAAGGTACATACAAACATACATGCTATAAGATGAGGGCCTAATCGGGTCTAAACGGAGTTACTATGAGATATAATATTGTTTTATGAGCTGTCCGTAATTAGGAGATAATCTTCACTAATAACTATGAACACTAAACCATATGGCCCGTGGCTATATCTAGTTAACCTACATTGGCGAATTTTATTATTTGGATGGTAGAAATGTTGAAAATGAGAGACAAAAATGTTAATTTTAAAATTTAAATATGTATTTACCAACCATCTTTTAGCAATGCAAGAAGTAAAATATAAAATCGTCTTGCTTCTTGCCCATCTGATAAGCAAAATGATCTTGTTCGGTTTTCACTTTTTTAACATTTGCAAATTTTTAAATAGTTCCTTATAACTTATTCGTAATAAGTACAAACAGTTCCTTATAAGCTTATAATATACTATTCAGTATCTGTTATAGATGGTATAGTTAAAATAAATAATAACCAAAGTTCTTTATATCTCTTTGACTATTATTATCAGGGGTCATTTTAGTATCAATTTCTTCACTCTTCCTATCAAACTCTCTGGGCATTTAACATTTGGCATTTACAACTAGAATGTCATTATAGCATCTAGCATCTCCTTGCATGTTGTCTGACCATTAGGTCGACATGAGAGGATGTCAAAAACCAAAAACTTTCACAAATCACACTTACAAACACCTCACATATCACACCGAACAAATTTGCCTTTCAATTTAGCACTTCGCATCCTTCACATTAATCTATCAATTTACAGATTAGCACCTTGTGTTCGATATGGGTTTGTTGCTAACTTCAGTATTGCTTTCAATATTTCAGAGCCAGCCTAGTTAGCTTGGTTGGTTGGTACTGTTGGTAGCCTGTCTACCTGGGCCGGATTTAACGCCGAACTGATAAGGTTCGATCGGCTGCCATACCCATTGTTTGCCATATCCATAAAAAAGAGTAATCTAATGGAGGAGTTGCAATTGGGAAAATATTATTAATAAAAGGTCGATTCCTACGTAAAAAGTTGTGAAAAATCCAAATCTGAAGTCAAAACTCCGAAAAAGTAACTTTAAAAGGTCGAAAATTTAATTTTTAATTGCCGTTCTAATGAAAAAGTTCAAAGAGTTATGACGTCAGATTTCACGTCAAAATGCGCAGAAACGCTTGCGCACAAACAAACGAAGCGGGAGTCATGAATTATGACGTCATCGCCTACGGGAGCATATGCCGTGACGTCAAACTTTCACGATTTACCGGTATTTTTTAAATCGATTTATCTCGGGTATCTAGAAGTCGTAGAAGAAAAAAAGAAAAATTCCGTTGGTCCTCATTTTTCCTGCTCTATGACTTTGAAAAACATCACCCCAAGTAAGCGCAACTGATCTATTATCTAAGTATTTATAGGTAGATAGGTATCTCTTTTTAGAGAGTCTTTTTTGTTACTATCTAAGTAAAGATTAGATTTTTTAAGACTATACCTAGCCTACCTATACTACCTAGTTAGTACTTATCATTAGAATAGATCTTATTTGAACATTTTAGTTTAGAGTCATTTTATGAATCTGTCATATAAGTAGACCCAATTTGGAGCAAAAGTGACACCTCTTAGATGAGTTTGGTAGTCATTAAACATTATGACACAATGAATATTCAGAAAATTCTAGAAGATACCTATTTTGTTTTCTTTTTTTTTTTTTTTTTTTTTTTTTTTTTTTTAAGCGAGGAATGGAGATCTTCTTAAATTATTCTGCCTGCTCATGATGTAATCTGTGAGATAAGAGGTTTCCATAATGTTTGGTGCTTAAAATTAAATGTACCTACGTCCATCGTGGTAGGTATACTCAGATCATTAGGGATTGAGCTAATTTAGAAGACTCTTTTCCCAAAATTGTTGTTAATGGTGGAGATGTCTCTTTTCCGTGGACACCAAAAAGAAAAAAAAAAAAAAAAAAAAAATAGGTACTCGTATGACAATGCAAAAGGTCCCGGATTTAAGTCTCAGAGTTGACAATAAATTTGCACAGTCAAAGGATTTGATTTTTGCAATCGACTGATCATGTACTTCCCTACATAAATTGCATGATATTACATCTAATTAACTATGAGATGACAACCTAAATATTCACGTTCTATCGAGTATCTCTACAGGTACCTATACGTACAGGATAGGTAATCCAATCCACATTCACAGTCTAATCATAAAACAAGTTGGATGATGTGCATACATATTTTGGAAACCAGTTTTTGTGTTGATTAATATTTTTTATCGCAAAAAACGTCATCTTCCTTTCTCTCGGTTAATAGGTCATCTCTAGAAGAATTTATTATCAATTTGATTATTTTATTTACTATCTTTATTAATTTAGGTACTGTCGCACTAACAAAACATCCATATTAAGCTGGCAACGGTCTAACCTAATCTGCTGAAATAAATATTTTTTGTCATCGAAATACGACTGCAAATTTTTGTCTATTATTCGAACCCTGGACCTTCTGCAAGCGGTACCATTCACGGAACCAACAGTTCATGAAGAATAAATGCAGTAGTACGCCTACGATTTGTCTCTCTAATGTAGATTGATATCTATTAACTATAAGTACCTGGTATAAAGTATCTACATAAAATAATTATTTATTATCTACCGTGATTTGGGGTAACATTGTCCCTTCGTGGGTAAGGTGAGTAATTGAACGAAGGAAGTGAATTCCAGGTTTTGTTTTTAGTTTGTCTTGATATTTTGCAATTTTGTCTCTTTGTTTCACTATAATTCTCGAACCGTTTGTCGGATTTTGATGAAAATTGACGAAAATCATGCTCAACAGAAAGAGAAAAATTTTCTTGTGAAATCTCAAATCGATTTTGTCCGATTCTGATGAAAGAGATTTGGGCAAAATAAAAGTAACCCTTTTGGAGCAATGTTACCCCAACTTACGGTAGTCATTAGATATTATTTCATACCATTTAACTCTTTAACTAATTTTTATTATTATTATTTTTGTGTGAGAAAGATTTATATGTGAACAGGTAAGAGGGATTTTTTAGGGCAATTTTTGCAGGGATTTTTATTTGAAGAGGTCATCAGAGGGATTATGTTCGCTATAACAGTCGAAATTTGTCCAATGAAAAATCAAGTGCTAAGACAAAGGCTACATTAGACTCATGTCACTCATGCGATCCGTGTTGTACCGTAGTAGGTACTACCTACCTATGTCCCTCATTCATTCGTAGAGACACAACGCACAATACTTCCCACTAAGGTGCTGGGTCAACAACTCGAAATGCGAGTGCAAAATTTAGTGAATTTAGTCCATTGTTGGGATCGAACCCAGGATCTTCTGCATGATAAGCAAGTGTGTTACCACTGGGCTAATCGGTCCCTCGTGAATAATTGACCGATTGGATTCCAAACACATACCTACAACGTAGTAATAGTGGGGACCATCGCACTCAACGTGTTATCATTGCTTCGGGCTTTGCTGCTGGCTAGGCTGGCTTCACCAACTTTAACCATCATCTCTCTTTTGGTCATCATTTCAGAAACTGTTGGCAGATATGATCGCTAGTTATAGTACGCCCTCAGTTTATATCAAACACATTTGCTTCATCAACTTCACAGAGTAAGTTAAAAACATAGCTAGTCCAAGCACACATTTTCTGATGCGACTCCTTTACGGAAGACAGGATAGAAGAAAGCCAGCCGTTGCGAGAACGAACATTATCCGTTCAGAATAAAATCCGCCCCGGGCGGGAATCGAACCCGCGACGTAGCGCTTACAAATCGAACCCGCGATCCAGGCAAACGCGCTACCTACCTAGCTATCTACACCAGTGTTTCTTAATTGGTGTTCCGCGGAACCTAGGGGTTCCGCGAGCTGACGGCAAGGGTTCCGCGAGATATTTTG
>NW_007377800.1:214813-226268 GCF_000475195.1 Diaphorina citri | reverse complement strand
CCAAATAGCTAATAACGTGTGTTCTAAATCCAAGCAGGCTATTCTGTCTCGAAATTCAAGATAGGGGAACACGGGGGGGAAAGAGGACAAGAGGGGACAGTTAAGACAAAAGAGGGAGGTACGCACAGGTACATTTCCACCTGACCCCCTCCGTGTTCAATTTACCCCGCCTTCCTGTAGACAAAACTCACGTGGCGAGATAACGTGAATCGGGGAAAACACGTGCCACATGGTAAAGTTGGAGGTTTTTTTTTTTTTTTTTTTAAGAGAGAGAAAAAAATCACAGATCCTCTCTCTTCTCTCTCCAGTAGTTTTTTTTTTTTTTTTTTTTTTTTTTTTTTAAGAGAGAGAAAAAAATCACAGATCCTCTCTCTTCTCTCTCCAGTAGAGACATTCATTTTTTCAGTCGATTTTCTCCAAGACGTTTCTTAACTGTTTAATTATTATTTATTTTTTCGCTGATAAGACTGTCAAGTGATAACAATTGATAAAGAAATTGATGATTAATTTCTTGATAAATTAATTTTGAACTTCCAGTTTTGTGATTCTTCAAAAGTGCATCTGGTCATCAGAGAACCATCTTCTTCATTTTGCTCAACTTGTGTAAAAGATAAGTTTTTAATTTCTTCGTTCTTCCTAGGTACCTAGTTATGGAGGTTTTTACCAAATAGTTAGACCTAGGTATAGGAACTAACTTATATGTAGGTACTTACAAATATTTTTATAGGTATATGCTACCTACTTTTTACTACCTAATATTACCTGGGTACAATATGTATAAGACATAGAGACATACTTAGGTATATATACTCGTAGGTACTTACGTAATTTTTAACGAATACCTACATACCTACCTACTTCTAAATCTTATATTATAAAATTTTTCTAATAAGACCTTTTACCTGGTAGGTTTATTAGCTATTGAGATCAAGTAGTCTTTTTGGAATATCATATTGAAACAGCTGCCACATTAAGCTTGTTTCCTGTGTCATAGCATGCCCATCCTGTAGTATGCCATTAGATAAACGAGAAGAGACACAATACTTACCAATGAGGTCCATTGAGATCAGGAAGGCTTTTTAAAATGTCATCTGAATTTCTTGATAAATTAATTTTGAACTTCCAGTTTTGTGATTCTTCAAAAGTGCATCTGGTCATCAGAGAACCATCTTCTTCATTTTGGTCAACTTGTGTAAAAGATAAGTTTTTAATTTCTTCGTTCTTCCTAGGTACCTAGTTATGGAGGTTTTTAACAAATAGTTATAGGTATAGCAACTAACTTATAGGTACTTACAAATATTTTTATAGGTATAAGCTACCTACTTTTTACTACCTAATATTACCTAGGTACAATATGTATAGGACATAGAGACATAGGTAGGTACTTACGTAATTTTTAACGAATACCTACATACCTACTTCTAAATTTTCTAATAAGACCTTTTACCTGGTAGGTTTATTAGCTTTTGAGATCAAGTAGTCTTTTTGGAATATCATATTGAAACAGCTGCCACATTAGGCTTGTTTCCTGTGTCATAGCATGCCCATCCCGTAGTATGCCATTAGAAGAGGCACAATACTTATCTACCAATGAGGTCCAGTTATTAATACCAGGAGAGCTTTTTAAAATGTCATCTCGAAACAGCTGCGACATTGGGGCTTGTTTTCTGTGTCATAGCATGCCCAATTACCCATCCTTTCATCAGAGAAGTGAGAAGAGACACAACCCAGTGAGGTCCATTTTCAGTTAGGTAGATATCTTTACTGTTACGTAACTGATTAGGCCAGACCTAGTCATGGGAAGTCGGGAAGTCCCCCTTTCAGTTGGCCTTAAACCCGGAGATTATAGGATTATTACTTAAGATGATACTTAATAAGTAGGGCCGCTCCCAGGGGGGGCTCAGGTGGGTATCAGGCCTGGCCTCCTCAAGGGGGCCCGAAGTAACAGTTTTTCCCCTCGAGAAAGGAAAATGCAATACGAGTACCAAAATGTAGCTAAAATTATGTCTATGGTGGATTTTATCAATATTTGTTCAGAAATCAGACCCAGAAGGCCTGTTGGGTCAGCCACTCACTACCAGGTAGACCTGACAGGTACCTATACGCCTGAACAGGGCCACCGGTCAGGTTTACCTGGTAGTGTGTGTGCTCATCAGGTAGACCTGACAGGCAAACTCGTTCAGGCGTACCTGTCAGGTCTACCTGATAGTGAGTGAACGCCTGTTAAGTTTCATTTGATTTGAATGGGCTTAACAAGGCTGGTAAGTTACATAACAGGCGGTGAGAATGAGAGGCTATAGAAAAGAAGGTTTGAGGTTGGAGAAATCCACCCCTAGTAGGCAGGGTTGCCAGATTGGGGATTTCTGGCCCCATCTTGGGGCCAAAAAATGTTTTTGGGGCTTTTTTGGGGGGGGAAATGGGGCAAAAAACAATTTCTTACTTAGAATACCTACTAGTAGTAGGTATTCTAATTGTTGCGAAGGGGCCATTGTTGGAGGGGGCTCCTGGGCCCGAGTTGCCCCCCCTGGCGCAACATCCAGTCACGGAATCAATCATTTGCATGATACAAATTTCTTGACCCCGCCGGGAATCGAACCCGGGTCTCCCACGTGCAAGACGAGCGCAGTGACCACTAAGCCATGGGAGCTGACTTCTTCATGAAATAACTCAATGGAATACTGTTTTTTATCAGTCACGGATAAAAGCTGGTTTCCAGTCAAAGAAGGGAGCGAAACTGAGCATACATATTATAACGAGCTAAAGAGCTGAATAGGTACCTACTATTCAAGTACTCTCTGGTTCTAGTACCAAAAGTTCGTAAGCCAACTAAGTCAAGATAATATTCTCCTCCCCCCTCTGTCCTCCTTCTTCTGTTCCTTCCCCTTCTCCTCTTCCTCCTTCTTCTCTTCCTCCTTCTCCTCCTCCTTCTTCTCTTCCTCCTTCTCCTCCTCCTACTTCTCTTCCTCCTTCTCATCCTCCTACTTCTCTTCCTCCTCCTTCTCCTCCTCCTCCTTCTTCTTCCCCGATCTTTCTTCCCTCTTGATACCTCCCAGATTTTGACCATGCAATCGTCTCTGAAATCGGATGGATCCAGGTGCTCAACATCCTCACTACAACTTATACTTATATCCTCACTAGTATTACAGATATATCCTCTTGCAGCTAGAATATCAGTTATTCCAATCTTGTAATCCCCTCGTATCCGCCGGATCGCAGACTGGATTCAAAATAAGAACTCAACATATAGACTGGTAATAGCTCAGACCTAGCTCAACACAAGACGTAATAACTTACTGTGAATATACCTTCTGACACTTCCATTTCCGCTGGTAATGGAGGATAAGAAGAAGAAGGAGACGAAGAGGAAGAAACGAGAAGAAGTGAAAGAAGAAGAACGAGGGGATAAGAAGAAGAAGGAGACGAAGAGGAAGAAACGAGAAGAAGTGAAAGAAGAAGAACGAGGAGAAGAAGAAGAAGAAGAAGAAGAAGAAAAAAGCAGAACTCCCTAATACTCCTAATAGTTTTCTAATTTCAAACTGTTTTTCTTTCTGATTTCAGGTGAGTTACTGGTCCTACGAATGCAATTTGCTAATCAACTAATAGTAAGTAAGTTCCTACCTAGGTAGTGCTTTTTTTCCATAGGTACAATCCAAGAGTAATTACAGTAAGCATCCGATATATTTGTTTATAATAATATTAATAATGATCTTAGTTACCTAGGTACCATGTTAATATATTTTTAAGCAAATACTCAAGTATTTTTGCTTAATAATTACAAGGTATGAATATGAAGGTATTCAAGTACACCCTACTGCATTAATTATACTTATTGGATGAAATATTATTGGATGACGCGCTACAATTTCCGATGGATGCTTGGGTGCAAGACACTGACACACTGCACCCATTTTTTTCGCCTGTTTTTATCTCAGGAATGAAGGCACAGGAATGTGGATTTTTTTTTTTTTTTTTTAACATGAAACTGATAAACACTAATTAACCATTCATATCCAAGATTAATTAACCAATAATTAATTAATCATTATGCAAAGAAGTACGCCAGTATAACTCCTCTGTCTGACATATGCAGATTACATGGCGTATAGCCTTATACGATTTACAATGCATTTATCTCCTTACTGTCTATCTACGTATATACCTATCTAACTATCTTTATAGTTATCTTCCATCTGATAAGGCAGAACACCAATAAGTAGATACCGCCTAGATAAAACGCCTTCTCTGGCGCTGACGGCCAAGTTCTGTCCAATGAGAAGTTAGCCACTTGATCTGGTTACTGACAATGTTTTATCTATCTTGTCACTATTAGGTGATATGAGCCAGTGCAGTGCGACAGCAAAATGATTGATAGTTATAGGGGGCGTGGTTTACTAACTTTTGTCCAACCTCAGTGGTGCAGTGGTTAACGCGTTGGACTTCGGATCTGGAGGTTGAGGGTTCGAGTCCCAGCTTACGCGAATATACCGTATGGCCCCGTAAGACATCGTGGGCCTGGGAGTAAATAGCACTATTTTTGCTTGGGCGATCAATGGGTTAGGTCATAAAATTTGTCTAGGTGTAATAATTGGGAACGATATTTGTGACAAGCATTTAAGTACCTATGCTTAACACAATTGAAAATTCCTTCTTTTTTAACTGACTTCTGAGGTTGTTCATAGTATAGTCATTCGCTAACTGCATAACAAATACACCTTCAGCCTACAATAAAATTACTCAAAATAATAATAACAATCTCTTGGTAACTTCAACAAGTCTTACGGCCTACAGTGAATTTGTTGGTAACTTCCCAAGAAGTTCTGACACGCGCTCTTGTTTATTGATTAAACCATGGTTAAACCGTAGTTAAACCGAACGAGCCTATTACTTATCGGTTTAATTTTTATCTGTTTAACGCCTTGACACAGACACCTGAGTTCCAGCTTCCAGGTAATCCAGATATTTTCTATGTGACTCATATTCTCATATAACATGCAGGTAACTATTACATACATATGTATTTCTTATGCCATAATTCATATAGGTGCAACTCGTATACAAAATACCTGTTACATGAAATACCTTTGTACACATTGCATAATGACAATGAGCATCGAAATCGATTGAACCGTTCCCCAGATCCTCCAGGGATAAAATCCCAACCAACCAAGAGAGGAAAAGCTTCCTCACAACCACTGAACTATTACATACATATGTATTTCTTATGCCATAATTCATATAGGTGCAACTCGTATACAAAATACCTGTTACATGAAATACCTTTGTACACATTGCATAATGACAATGAGCATCGAAATCGATTGAACCGTTCCCCAGATCCTCCAGGGATAAAATCCCAACCAACCAAGAGAGGAAAAGCTTCCTCACAACCACTGAAAAAAATAGGTAGGTAAATACTAAATAGACAAAAAACAAACAAACAAACAAAAACAAAAAAAAGTACCTACGCTTTTATTTTATTTTTTTCAACATCTCATCGGTAGTTCAGACATCTCCACCAAATCAGTAGTGGAGATGTCACTACTACCAGAACTTGCTGTGTACACGGAGTCCATTCGATACTTGTGCTGCTACCTGCTGAGTAAAGCAGAAACTTCAACGAAACATCGAGACAGAGAGAGAACAAAATATTGAACGTTTGCCGATACTTCTGAAGAAATCCAACAGAGCGCAGCACCAGTATCGTTCTAAGTCCGTTTCATGAAAACATGAGAAAGTTGGCTAGCCTAGTTTGCTTGGTTGGTCGCCTTGTAAACGCAAGGCCGCGGGTTCGATTCCCGCCCGGGGGCGGATTTTATCCTGACCGGATAATGTTCGTTCTCGGAACGGCTGGCTTTCTCCTATCTTGTCTTCCTTTTCACTTCGATTTCGGGACGATAAGACGTTAGCAGTTACAGTTCCCTCTATTAAATAAACCTCTAAATAAAATTTAAAAAAAAATCGATAAAATGGACCACTAACCATTGCGATTCAGAAGGCTTAAAATGCCCATTGCTCAAGAGTAAAATAATCATATTCATCAGAACAGGGCAGCGTTCCACATCGCTTGTAGTTCATCGCCTTCACGCCCGCCCCGATAGTGTCCAATAACAAACCTGACGGAATAGAATAGAATTGAATAGAACAGCATAGAATAGAATGAAGGGAAATAGAAGCATAAAATGTAAAAGCAAAGTAAAGAGTATTAGAATGTATATTGTATAGAATGTCTTCCCCGAATCACTGCCCGCACACTATTAATACAACACAACACATATTTATGTAGGTATCTTTTCTTTGAAAAATTGGACAGCATTAAGGCAAGGCCTCTCATGGTTGGTTCTTTTCCCATTAGTATCAATACGGGGCTCGTACCATTAAATCAGCCCCACCCAAGGAAAGAAAATTTGACAACCCTACTACTAGAGATATTAAAAAGATTGGTGAGCTTTCAAAAATACTCGGATCAACATCAAATCAAACGCAATAGAAATGTTGACTCAACGAGCGCTGGAGTTGATATCAAGTCATCTCCAGCGCAACGCTTGTAGAATCAACATCTTTCTCGCGATTTCTGATGATAATTTGAGCACTCTTCCAATATCACAAAAAATTAACTACATCTTTTGTTTTTTCAATAATATATTTTCAGTAATTCGATTTATAAAAATGAAAAAATAAAAAAGATTTTATTTTTAAATAAGAAAACTAGACCAGAACTTTCTTAACCGAACACGCCATCACACAACGTTATGTCAAAACACCTTGAAAACAAAAACGAGCATTTCGAAAAGGTCTTTCGCCTGTCCTAGCGGAAAGCGGAAACTGTGGCGGAAAAATCGCTTACTTACCTACCCCTTTAAAAAAAAAAAAAAAAAAAAAAAAAAAAACCTAGAAGGCCTGTTGGGTCAGCCACTCACTATCAGGTAGACCTGACCGGTACCTATACGCCTGAACAGGGCCACCGGTCAGGTCTACCTGGTAGTGTGTGTGCTCATCAGGTATCAGGTAGACCTGACAGGCAAACTTGTTCAGGCGTACCTGTCAGGTCTACCTGATAGTGAGTGAACGGCCTGTTAAGTTTCATTTGGCCCCTATCATGTTAATGGCTCTTTATTTTGTTTTGTAAGCCGTGAATTGTACAAATAAATTTGATTTGAATAGGCTTAACAAGGCTGTTAAGTTACATTACAGGCGGAGAGAGTGAGAGGCTATAGAAAAGAAGGTTTGAGGTTGGAGAAATCCACCCACCCCTAGTATTCTAAGTAAGAAATTGTTGCAAAGGGGCCATTGTTGGAGGGCGCCCCTGGGCCCTAGTTGCCCCCCTGTACCCTAAACTGTGAAAGGCCCTGCGAATAAGCAAATTCGAAATAGGTAACTGCAATTTGTTTTGCGTTTTAACAGGTATAATTAACGCACGGAAGATGGACCTCGGATCGTTCGATCAATTTTAGATTGGATTCCTGAAGACCCTATGGGTAGGCTATTTTGGTAGGTGGATCATCTAGTAACGAGTTGAACGAAAGAAGTGAGGTGTGACTTTTAACTCGACTATTTTGGATTTGGTGTGATGTTTGAATAGGAATTTTCCAATGGCCGGCCGATACGTTGGAAAATTCTGATGGAATTCGGTACAAAAATCATCAGCGTTATCTTCAGATAATTATCTAAAGGTAATTTAGTATTTTTAGATCAATTTTGGCCATCTAACCAGCCAGATATATCCCCCAAACCCCAAAGTGATATCATTTTTCTTTAAGGGCTAACACCCCATATGGCATAATCGAAATTTGTAAATTAGGCTCCCCCATTGGTCTTTTTCTATCGTTCTCTGAACTTCTATTTATAGTTAGACCGGTGACTAATCGTACCTATCTGAGCGCACGGCATCAGTGCGCCAGGCCAAGTTCCAGTAGGTATTAAGCACGCCTGTGTATCTTTACACGAACCGATTCGGCAGGTTTTTCTCACCTCCATAGATCGGATTCCTCTAAAGATATATAAACTTTTTAATTGATAATTTCAGGAATTAGGCTAGCACCCTTCTGTCTAGTTTTACCCAAGGTGTTAGGATTAGGACTGTTGGGAGTTTCACCCAATTCGTTAGGGTATTCTACCCCCTGGTCAGCAAATCCTAACAAAATTCTCCCTGTGTGCATTTTGTCCTCCTATCTCAAATGAGCAGGCATTTTGATTACAAGATTTAACAACGAACACTACAAAAACAAAGTGCGAACGTACAAAACTTGGACGATAGTTTTTTGTAAGCCCCACAATACCTAGGGAAACTTTGGAACTGTTTGTCGAAAAGTGAGCCAAGACTAATTTTTTTACACAAACAATGCAACTTTATGGAATGAAACCGTCTTTAGTGTGATTTTGACCGTGCTGATTCGTAATCCGAACTTTTATTTGCTCTACTGAAGAAACTTTGAACCATAAACCGCACCACAATGAATAATATCGTGTTAAACCGTATGCCATATTGCCAAAGTGTTTTAAAACCTACATAAGTATCTAGGGAACATCGAAACCTAAAGGGAATAAAACTTTAGTGTCAAAAGGAAGAAAAAGGACAAAGAACGATTTTAACTCAAATTATACGAGGGAAAAACGAAAACAGTCCCCAAATAGTAATTAACTGAAGACTTTCGTAAGATCATGTTTGCTGAAATCAACCATTTTCGGCCGTACGGAGGCTCCTCAGCCAATTGGCCACATTGTCACCAGCAGTGGACAGCCTGTGGAGGCCATTATCCCGGCCCTCATCCTAACCCACCCCCGCCCAAGCGTTATATCCTTGCAGGTAAGAATTTGCCTGCTGTGAACAGACCTTTCTTTGTAGTTTATTCAGTCATGTTACCTAATTATTAGTTTTGTGTCAGTCCAGAACCATGTCACGAAGAAAATGGGTTGAGGTTTTACGGAAACAGTCATTTCACTTCGACCGAAAATCGGTACAATTTCAAGTCAAATTGAAACTCTTTTTCTAATATGGATCAATTTGTTCAAAGGATTTTTTTAAAAATAAATAAAATGCAATGGGGTTAAAAAGGATTAAAAATTATAACCCCTCTTCCACGAGGGTCCTCTTGTTTTTTATTTTTATCAAAAAAAAATGTAATAGAAAATGCGAAAGGGTTAAAAATTACAACCCCTCTTCCGCGCGGGTCCCCTTGTTTTTTTATGATTTTATAAAAAAAAAAAAAAAATGTTTTATTTTTTATGTTGATTAAATAACACTTTTTTTTAAAAAAAAAAAAATCAGTGTTTGCTTGATTGAGTCGAATAATGAGCATGTTTGATTGTTTTGATGTTTTTACCCGTGCTATTAATGTTAAAGATTGCTAGAAACAATGTAAAATAATGAGAAGGGAACTTGTACACTAATGAAGGGAATTTCAATGTAAATAATTTTTTATTACCTACTTGTTATTTTTTATCTTTATCATTTATTTTATTTATTTTTTAGAATCTACCTAGTATCCACGTGTATTGCTTGTGTCTTTGTCCTTTGTTTTATTTTTGTTGAGTTGTTGTTTTTGGTGTTATGAATGTTGTTACATTGTATTTGTTGTTGAGTTGTTGCTCTCTGAATTAATTGGGCATAATCTGGGCTTTGTTTCAATTCAATCATTTATTTTGGTTATGGACCCAGCAGAATTTCTAATCGTTTATCACTTTGGTGGCTCGAAATTAATCAATTGATATCAGTCGACATTTCAGCAGGCTGCGCGCTGCGCTAAATTGCTTATGACGAACTAGGCGCAGAGAGCGGGGATTTGATAGAATGTGACCTATCGTAACTATGTATATCAATGATGGATCTAGAACAAAATGGAAAGGTAAAAATAAACTAGGAGCTTTTGAACTCTAGTTGCTCATTGGAATAAATGGACCGTCAGCTAACTAAAGGGTTAAGTGAAGAAGGCGGAGGAGGAGGAGCAGGAAACACTTACCTACCTAAAAATATGTAAGTAACTTCGTGGAAATAGATGGAATTGTTCAATAACCTTTGTTTTACTTGTCAATTTTCGATAATTTCTACCATTTTAGGCAGATTCTATGTAGATTAACCTCGAATTCTGTATCTGCGTTGCGAGCGTCAGTGGTCACGTCACCTAAAACACCTCCACACGGTAAAGTGTCAACTCTTTTGTTCCCTTCCACTAAAATCCTTTGATATTACCTATACTTTATATGGGTTTTGTGTTCTAGTCGATCAATAGTTTGGTCTACTGTATCTACCTTTAAATCAGCCACCATATAATTCTTCAATAACCTTTGTTTTACTTGCCAATTTTCGATAATTTCTACCATTTTAGGCAGATTCTATGTAGATTAACCTCGAATTCTGTATATCTGCGTTGCGAGCGTCAGTAATCAAGTCACCTAAAACACCTCCACACGGTAAAGTGTCAATTCTTTTGTTCCCTTCCACTAAAATCCTTTGATATTAGCTACTTTATATGGGTTTTGTGTTCTAGTCCTAGTCGATCAATAGTTTCGTCTGCTGTATCTACCTTTAAATCAGCCACCATAATATATACCTACCCCAATAAATAATCGCTCCGCTTTTGCTCAAATTCTCAAATGACGATAAACCTCCGTCACAGCCGGGATCGAACCCGCGCCCTCCTGTTTACCAGGCGACCATCGCGAGGTCAGCGTTATAGGTGGGGAAGTTTACACTGACGTACCTTACTTGATACAGGCGAGGTCAAATCAATTGACCCGAGCATCAATCTAAGGAGAAGACATAGAATGATTTATGTCGTCATGTTATGACACATTTGGACCGACAGAGTGTGATTCGCACACCGTCGAAATTTAAGTGAGATAAATGTAAAAATGACGCCGTACAGGAAGGGTGACATCCCAAGAGGCAACACTAAGAAAACATGACTGATAGGGTGCCAGAAGTTTTAGGAGGCTTAGGGACTGGGGGTAGAAGAACTCCATTATTGGGCTCCGGAACTCAATGGATTCAATCCCTCTGATTTATGTCCAATTGCCCATGCTTTGAAAATAACTTCGGACTTTGAAATCACATGTTGACAAATGCTCCCATAGGTCCATTCACTAGTTAGTGGTATGTAAATTTATTGCAGACATTTCAAAAGGATACAGTTACGTATTCAATATTACATACTTAGGTACATGTACGAGTATTACCTACATAATATGTACGTAAGTTATTGACTTACAACGTGAAATTCTCAGATTTTAAAAATATCCCTTTTTCATGTAGGTACATAGGTACATAAAAAATTATAATTTGATTACATTTGAGTTACCTGCTACAAATCTATTTTTACTTTTTATTGATAGATAGGTACCTACATAATATCCAGATTATAGGTAGGTAATTTAAATAATTGTAGATAACTAGGAATCTACCTAGTATCCACGTGTATTGCTTGTGTCTTTGTCCTTTGTTTTATTTTTGTTGAGTTGT